>NC_137087.1:58576708-58616708 GCF_951640355.1 Cnephaeus nilssonii
GGACATCCTGTCTGCTGATTTGTCCTCAGATGTGGATTCCCTCGGGGCCTTGGGGGTCCTGGGCGGTGACAGTGTCTGTCGGCCCTGTGATTGGAGCAAGGAGCTCGGTGTCGCAACCCCGCCGGCCACCGGTCAGGAGCGCTGGTACGGCAGCCCCGGCCACGCGCCCCGCCGCAGGTCCCGCTGTATGCTGATCCCAGGTGCCGGGTCTGCACCACAAGACGGACGCCACGAGCATCCTGATGAAGGGCGTTTGTACATGAAAAGGCTGCCTGACCCCGGCTGCGCGTGCGGGGAGGTGGCCGGGCAGGCGGGGCGCCCCGCGCTCTGGTCTGGGTTCCGGGGGCAATGAACGAGGCCTTTTGCTCACGAGGAAGTCGGGGCTCCTCAGAACCAAAAAAGGAGAAAAAGCACCGAAGCGGGTTTTGCTCACGTTCCCTGTGATTTCAGGAGTGGGGCCCGAGCTCGGGGCTCCGCGTCCCAGCGTCGTCAGCCGCGACGCTGGCCTTGCGCTCGCCACGTGGCCGCCGTGGGCACTCCCTGAACGTGGGACGCAGCCACGGGAAGGAAGGAACACGGCCGGTTGGCTTTCTTTAAACGGGATGTTCTGCGCGTCATCCCTCCGGGTGGCTGCCCTCCGTTCCTCTGACATCAGCCCAGGCGGAGGCTGAGGGTGTCTAGGCATGAAGCACCGAATGGAGGCCTCGGCCAGCTTCCCCCGCCACGGGACGAAAGGGAGATGTTGGTGGCACTCACGGGCCTGTGCTGCTGCCCATCTCGCGGCGGGGGCTGCGGAGGTCATGAGTGGGCGTGGGAAGAGCCCCCGGCCAGGAAGCCTGAGGGCAGAGGAGCGGAGAGGGAGGTGGGACACCCAGCCGGAGGAGGGGTGGGCCCCAGGTTTGCAGAAGGAGCCCAGTCCCGGTGGCACCCCGGTGACTGCCTGCTCCCCCTCCACGCTGCGGGAGAAGCCCTCTAGTGGGCAGGAGTGGCACTGCGCGCCTCTCGGTCACCAGCACCAACCTTTTCCCTGTGGACCCCAAGCTCGGGGTGCACCCCGCCCCAGCAGGAAGGCTGGGGAGGGCGCA
This sequence comes from Cnephaeus nilssonii, assembly GCF_951640355.1. Taxonomy (NCBI): domain Eukaryota; kingdom Metazoa; phylum Chordata; class Mammalia; order Chiroptera; family Vespertilionidae; genus Cnephaeus; species Cnephaeus nilssonii. The sequence continues at coordinate 58,577,794 of NC_137087.1, forward strand.
GAGGGGGTTGTGGGCTTCCTTGTGGGCCCCAGACACAGCGATGGGAACAGGCTGGCTGCCATGGGCCAGGGCTGGACGGCCAGCAGAGGTGACGTGCCGTGTCCTTCGCCAAGAGCAGACGGGAGCTTTCGGAGGATGCCGGTCACCTTGGCGGAGGGGGTGCTGGTTCTGTCAGGGTCTCCCCTCGGAAAGTTTCTGTCCCCTGAGGCCCTGCCCCCCTCCTCCTGGGCTGCTGGGGGGCGGGGAACACGCTTCTGGCCCACTTTCCCTGTCGTCACTCCCCTGGCCCACGCCGTGCCATCTGTAGAGTCCCGTGGACTCTGCGCACACGGGGGTTTTGATAATTCTCTACTTTTTTTTTTTTTTGGGTAATTGCAGAATCATAAAATATTTTAATTTCAAGGTTAGCAATTTTCTCTTGCATACTTAATTTATAATTAGCTGGTGTATAAACCTGTTCTGCGAATATAATTTTACTGTTGCCAAATGTTCCTCATGAATAATTAAGGGCCAATCCCTATTTATCAAATTATTAATATACCTAATAGCCTTGTTTTCATAAACAATGCGCTGGCGTTGGATTTAAAGGAGCCCTCTCGGAGGGATCGGGTGCCGGTTCCCACCGCGGCCGGGGCCCTCGCCGGGGCCTGCACAGAGGGACGCTTGTGCTGCGCTGATGTCACGGCCCCCGGCCTTCTTTCCGCCACAAAGGCCCAGGTATCAGTAGCTGGACAAACACAATGGCCATTCACCAGTGGGCCTGGCCTCCGCGGCCCCACGAACAATGTTGTTGTTTGTTCTAGCAATTCACCGGGAGCATTTTTGGAGGAAATGTAACAGATGAAACCATCCTTTCAGCCTTTACAAAAATCTCTTTGGCATAATCCTACCTTTCTCAGTCCTGTCCGCGGCTCCGAGTGAGGAAAGCAACTCTTTCCTGGGAGTTTGGACAGAGGAAGCCGCTGCCCCGCCCTCCGGTCGGCTGAGCCGGGCCATGGCAGTCAGATTCAGGCCCAGAGACGGAGGGAGAGCCTCGGACGTGCTTCCATTTGGAAGGAAAGTGAGAAATCACGCCGGGTGTGTGTGTGTGTGTGTGTGTGTGTGTGTGTGTGTGTGTGTGTGAGGCCCCCACGGCCCCTCCTCCCGTCAGCCCCCCAATTTCACGGAGGACGGCGGAACTGTTCCTTCTCCTCCACCCCGAGTCAGAGCGTCGCTCCCCGACAGCGGCGCGTGCGGCTCACGCTGATCAGTAGCTTGAGCCATGAACAGGAAGCAGAGGCCGGTGCCGGTTAGGAAGGATGCACTGAAAAGCAAAACTTGTGGGGCGTACCACCACGAGATGAGATTCTGCGTGGCCTCTGTGCCCCCTGAGGGGCGTTCCCGGGCACGGGGCCTCCATCAGGAGTGCGGGGTGCCTGGCCGGCGGCTTGGGGCGTGCTGTGGCCGCTGGCCGGCTCCTCGTCCGCACCCCAATCCCGGACGGGGGGCAGGGGCCCTGCTCCTCTCTCCTCGGGGCTGGCATGTGCGAGCCCACTCGCCATGTGTGTGCGACTCCATGTGTATGATTCATTCCAGAGCAGTTTTAGTCCTCATAAAATATTCATTTTGGTTGTGCAGGGCCCTGTAATTGCCATCTCTCACCCTGAATTATTTATACCTTGCACAGACTGACAAAGCTTTGCCATGCGGCCCGAGATGAATCAGAAACACGGATCTTTGCTGCCAACAGCATTATAGTCTCACAAAATATGGCACCGGCGTCATCCCGGGCCGCCTCATCTCTAAATCCAGCTTTTCTTGATTTGACATTTTCTTTACTCTTCCATTGTCTTAGTCAGGCAGAAAGGTTGCCTCTTAACTCGGAGCAGCAACCTTTCCTGCCTGCATCACAGCCGCCGTGCTTCAGAGGACTAATGTGTCTTTATTGCCCTCACTTCTTCATGCTCAGTAACAAGACGGTGCTTGGGCTCACTTTAGAGCCATATATTATACATTAGCGATAAAATGATGCAAATAGTCCCGAATCCTCTTCAAACAGATAGTGGGGATCGGCCTGGCTCTCGCGGCTTGTCACAAACACAGGAAATCAGAGGTGACTTGCCAAGTTGGGCCGAGACGCCCGCCCCCAGCTGCGGGCTGTGCCCAGGCCCGGGAGGGGGTCCTAGGTGGGGCCGGGGCTTGTCTGGGCTTCTCTGTGGGTGGAGGAGGCACTTGGGCCCCCACACTCGGCACCCTGAATGCAGCCATTCCCACGCAGCCTCCCCCCGGCCCTGGGCCTCCCCTGCATCTCCTCTGCAGCCGGCGCGGACTGGTTTTCCTGGGCTGCGCTCCCAGCATTAGGGCGCCTCCCTCACAGGGGGACAGTGTGCACTCTTTCTGTCCTCTTTACCCCCTCCCCCCCCCACCAGCCGTGCTCTGGAGGATGGGCATGTAGATGAGGAACACGGGAATATTTAGGAAAACCGCGTTAACACGGATTAGAGCCCGACTCCTCTGTGAACCTTGCAAAACTAGCAAGGAAAGTGCCCCAGCTCCAGAGGTGGGGAGCGTGCGTGTCTGAGCCGAGACAAGGAGGACCGGCCACCATCCCGGGGAAGCACCCAGAAGAGCGGCTCGGAGGGGCGCTCACACGCGGCGGCGTGGGGAGCCCGGCCAGGCCTGCGGATCCTCACACCTCGGTCCTGCCCCGAGCCACAGCCATGGAGGAAGGGGATTAATTTACGGCCCCGGCTCATCAGCATGGGGCGGCCGGGACAGGAGCGCGGTGCTGTGGCGGGTAATGGATGGCCCGGACACACATTTCTCTTGTATTTGTTGACACGCAGGAGTAATGAAGTTAAAGCTTCGCACACATGTGCCCCCTCATTAAGCGGCATTACCTGCATTAAAACTAATAATTGCCACTCAGAGCTGGGCTCCCATTAATCATTTATAATGTTTTAATAAGTTTTTAATCAGGACCTAAAAGGCTAGAGAGGGGCCGGGCGGCAGGTCCGACACCGGTGTCCTCCGTGGGTGTGCGGGCTTGATTTAAAATGGGATTTTTTTTTTTTTATTAATCATTCAACCCGCAAAGACGATCATTCCTCATGAAGCGAGGGGGCGTGCTTGGGGAAGCTGTGCCTCTGAGCAAGAAAATATCTTTTCCACTTGAAAATTGGGGGGCGGCGGGGGGGGGGGGGGGAGAAAATCACACACAAAAAAGCCATTCCCGTTGGTTTTGGGAATGATCTAGGTTGCCCACAGAAGTCACAACAGCCGGGAGAGCGTGGCCGGTTCACGTCCCTAAAATTGCGTGCATGCGTGGGTGGGGTGGGGGGCGGGAGAGGTCTGGCCCCCCGAAGTTCGGATAAGCAGAGGCGCGTAAATCTCTGTGCGCAGTCTCCGAAAGTCGCCCCCCCACCCCCCTACCCCCGGAGCGGGCAACAAGTCACGGGGCGTCTGCTGTGAGCCAAGTGATGCTGGCATTTTTCTTAAGTAGGAGCTTCATGATCAGAGCTGGCAAATAGAGGAGCCGTGTCCAGAGGGAGCGAGGGAGCGGTTTTAATGAGCCCGCAGCGAAAGACAAAATACGGGCTGATTGACAGCGCGAATGATCTGCTGGGGAAATGATGTCAGGGCTGCGGCGCCCATTAGAAATAGAGAAATAGGTAAGGGGGGGCGGGCAGGGAGACAGGCACTTGAAACGGGAGCCCCGGTGTAAACACTGCACGTCACGTCGCCGCTGTGTTGTGCAGTTGACTTCTTTTACACAGATAACCTTATCAAAACTATCGCGCCGCATCAGAACCGTTCCAGAAAACACTAACTGGAATCCTGACAGCGCGGCGGGGCGGCGGGCGGCGGGCTGCGGGCTGCGGGCTGCGCGCGGAGCTCTGGGAGGCAGGCGTTTGCTTTCCCGGGGCCTACCTGGGCTTTCCTTTATCTGAACACATTAAAACCACCCGGAAAAGTTTAATGCAAGTCATACAAATTTCCCCAACAGGAGGGCTCGGCGGGCTCCGTGCTTGGCGGGGGCTGCGGGACCGGCCGGCGAAGCTATTAAATCCCATCAGATCTCCTTGGCATCATTTTAATGAGAATCATCGCGAAAGAACAAGATCGCGGTATCTATAAGAGCCTCTTGACAGCCGCGGCTGAAATGGTGATGAAAAGAGAAACCATTATAGCACCAAGCTTCGCGATAAGGCCCTTTGGAGGGGCGGCGGGGGCCTGGCGTGGCTCCCGACCGTGAAGGGTTAATTTCCTAAACCTAATAATGTTCGATAGTGAGGTATTTGTCAGGAGATAAAGAAGTGATAGGATCTGGGAAGTGGGTCCCTGGGCGATTGTAGTACAAATATTGTTAATGCGGTGTGGTTACTCCAGCGGAGGGAAGTAAAATAGCTCCCGTCCACCGGAGACCGGCTCCGTGGCGGCCGAGCAGCCCTCCAGACAAAGGCCAGCCGTCGCTGAACCGCGAGTCAAGCCGTGGATATTTCCCAATCCTCCGGCGTCTGCATTGACATGCAGGACGGCGTGCGTACCGGGGGGGACGGCGTCCACGGAGCCCGGGGTACCCGCCGTGGGGAGCCGGGCCTCTGGGCCCTCTCTCCCGGGGAGGGGGTCCCCCCTCGCCAAGGACATCTGGGCGCAGCTGTAAAATCCAATACTGTCACCCCCTGCCCCCTGCGTGATGACGTCATGTAGGCACCAGTATATGAGACTCATAACTTGAAATGTACAAGAATTTAATAAGTCTGGTGTTAAAGCCATTTGTCACGGCATATTTGAAGAATAAATCAGACTAATGGGGCAGACTTCCCTCCCGTCTGGCATCGAGGCACGTGAGCCCCGAGGTAGCTAATGGCAGGAGTGGGAGACGGGGAGAGAGAGGCCTGACATTAAGACCCTCGCATTTTGGAAATCCGATCCGTATTGACCTGTGTCCTATCTCGGTGCGCAGATCTGATGTCAGCAGAATGTAGTCTTGTGTAGCAACTGCTCATTACAGGTTCTGTGAAGGGAGCCCTGTCTCCCGGCCCCACCACCCGATCGGCTAGGATTGCTCAGTAATCAATACGGCAGCGACTGATGGCCGGCGTGCACGCACCGCAGCTGCGGCCACGCTTTCAGGGACTTCCCAGTAATTAGCAGGGACTTCGAGGAAGCACTCCACCGGTCACTTTCTTATCAGCCGGAGAAGTCTCTGAAAGGCTCTGTCTTTCCATTCGACTCTTTTAACTGTTTCCTTCCCAGAGCGCAGCCCCACGGCGGTCAGGGCTGCGGCCCAGACACCCCAAGAGGGCCCCGGGCCGTCTTCCTGCCCCTCTCTCGTGGGGGGGGGGGGGGGCGCGGGACAGGGACTCCCCTTCTGGGCTCGGACTGAAGCCAGGGGGACGTCACTAGAAATTGACCACGCTCACGTGACCAGCTCAGTGGTCTTGAATGCGTTCACAAGGTTGTACAACTTCCGCACCATCTACGTCCGGGCGCTTCTGTCCCCCCAAAAGGTGAGCCCATGAAGCGGTGGCTGCCCCGTCCCCCTCCCCCAGCCCCTGGCACCGGCGGTGCCGTCTACGCCTGCCTTTTCTGGTTGGTCTTGCACGCTCACATTTCCTTGCGAGGGCAGTTAGGTATTAACACACACTCTGGGCATTGCGTTCCAGATCCAGTAGCTGGGATGGGGGGGCTGGATCTGGGACGGGGTCTCCACAGTTTGCGGGGACCTCTGCCAGCTGTCAGCGCCATGATCCGCACGCAGGCGCCTGGGGGCTTTGATTGATGACACAGAGGCCCAACCGTTGCTGCTTATTGAGGGCTCTGCCTTATGACGGGCAAGTGAGCCGTCCCCCATTAAAGACACCGCTGCTTCTCGTTCTCGACGCGGGTTCCCAGATTTCCCGTCATTGAGGCCCCGAAGAGAAGGCCCGCTGCCAGGCCTGAGGCTGGAGTTCAGGCGGGTGGTGTCTGGGGGAGGCTGGGCCCCTTCCTCAGGGCGGCACTTAACCTGTGCTAAGGTGGCCGCTGGGAGTGCCCGCTTGTCTTCACGGGACCCCTCCGGGCCCCACCTTGCAACACGCTGTCACTCACGTCTTCAAGCACCGGAACAGCAAGCCTGGAACAGACTGGAAAGTAACAATTAAGCATTAAAAACATGCCCTCGTCGGTTTGGCTCCGTGGATAGAGTGTCAGCCTGTGGACCGAAGGGTCCCAGGTTGGATTCTGGTCAAGGGCACATCCTGGCACCTGGGTTGCAGGCTCGATCCCCAGTAGGGGGCGTGCAGGAGGCAGCCGATCCGTGTTTCTCTCTCATCATTGATGTTTCTCTCTCTCTCTTCCTCTCCCTTCCTCTCTGAAATCAATAAAAATAGACTTTTTTTTTTTTTTTTTAAAGAGAAAGGATCCCCACCCATAGGGTTCCTGAGATGCTGAGAGTAGGTGATTTCAATCAATCGATCCCACATGCAAGAGGCCACGCCCAGCGTTTCTAAGGAGACAATTTATTTCTCCTCTGACCAGAGGGGAAGGCGTCGTGATGACGTGACTGGTGGCTTCCGCTGGGTGAAAAACAGCCGTCTCGGGGCAGGCGGTTGCGGGCGAGGGGTATTCATTATCCACCACTCGCCCGCGGAGTGACTTTGTCCGCCATGTGGCCACTGGGAAGTTGCGGCTTTTGCTGAAAGTGGGCAAGTTCTCCTCCGTTAGGGAACCAGGCGGGAGAGGAGAGGTGTCAGCTGACATGCGTGTCCTCACTTTTCTCTGACAAACCAAATTCATTCCTTACGTAATTGATAACGGCCTTGGCCAATTACTTCACACATTACAATACACAGCGGCCTCTTCCCAGGTTCTGCAGGGCTGTAATTAGCTATGCTAATATCCCCTTTATTGGCCCTAATATTGCTCAACACCTTTTGCCATCCCGGACCCCACGAGAGCCCCATGGCCTGTCAGGACCACTGATTATTGAGAAGGATGGCTTTAATCAAACATAATTGCAGTTAATTTTTCTCTCCTGCTCTCGGTTGCCAGCGTCTAATGCCACGGACTCCTTGATATTCCATTAAATTACAATTAAACGGCCTCCTTTGTTTCCGAGCGTCCTGAGCCACGCCACAAAGTTCTGGAGCGGCGTGCGGGAGCGGCGTGCGGTCCTAATTGCCTGCGCGCTCACAGAGGGCCAATTTACACAATACCCATGTAGAATTTAAACAGTTCATAACGTAATGGATATTACACAGGAGCCTCACACTACAATTAAAATGATTTTCATCAGATAGAGAGGCTCTGGTTAATCAGCTTCATAAAAGTAAATATAAATGAACTAATTCACGGCTTAAACACACAGAGAGGGAGCCAACTTCGAGGTTAGTTACTGCGGCGGGGGCTCACCCCGCGGGGTGGGATGGCTACCGCGGCCCCACTTCCCACGCCCCAGCCCAGGATCCGGTGTAGGCCCTGGGTTCCGCCGTGGAGCGCCCCCTTCCCGCGCGGGCGTTGTCCGAGCGGATTCCGACACGGATGCCACCGGGATCCCACTTTTAAGTTGCTTCAGCGGGTACAGCGGTGGCCACAGCTCTGTTGGGGGCAATTGAGCCCCTGTCCCTGCAGAAGGGACGCCAGGCCTGGGACTTTCTAGGTCACACGGAAGGTCCCCGTTGCCGAACTCGGCGAGCAGAGGCCCCGCATCCACAGGGTGCTTGCTCCTGAGTGAGAGGGACGCCCCCAAAACCCGCTCTTCTAAGAACCAACGAGGTCGCCCAGGTGGCATTCTCCCCTCATCCCGATGCTCAGGAGGAGGAAGCTGGATTCCAGGCTTCGTGACATCACACCTTTCCGCCTTCTAACCGCGCCGAGGACTTCCCAGGGTGGAGCAGGTCGATTCGGAGCAGAATCTGACGGGGGAGTTTGCCCTGTGCCCGGCGTGGCCGCCTCCCGCCTGCCTGGGAGAAACAAGTAAATAAAGCCCATATTTCAAGCTTGATTTACTCCGGTACCTACTGTGAAAGATGACGGCTCTGTAGGGAAATAAAGACGGGGTCAGGGAATTAGTGTACATAATGCTCATTTTGATGATGGGCCAACAGCTGCAACAGGAAACACACTGTACACAATTAGGCGTAATGTCCTAATGACAGGTTAGGGTTTTTATCGCCCCGGCCATCGAGCCGCCACTCCGCGTTGAGCCGTAATAAAGAGTTTATTGGTGTGAACGCCAAAGATTTTCTGACATTGCAAAGATTTTTTCCTTTCTTAACAAGAGGATTAAGTCCTTTGTGTCCCGGCCTCTGGAAGGGAGATATGTAAAGGGATGCTCGCACGTTTCTTAGGGGAAAAAAGCCCATTAGAGGGCCATTGAGTAAAGAACGAGAATTACCATGTGACCTTCCCCGTCGGGCCTTCGGTGTCCTCACTGCCCTCCCCAAACACGGTCCCGGTGAGTCTCACCGGGCACTGCTGGTCGTATGTCCGTGTGCTTGGACACATCTGTGTACCAGGCCAGCGGTCAGCGGGCCAGACTGGGCCGTCCGCCTCCTGGAGGCTCGGCTGAATCCCTGAGTCCGTCGTAACCAAGACGAGGATCACAGGTAGGCGCGGGGCTCCCCTCCTCCTGGCCCACGCTGCCTCTGTCTGTCCCTGCGCGTGTTCTCCTCGACGTGGTGTGTGCCCCTGGGACCCGAATTCTTCAAGGGACCCTGCTTCCCAGGGCCACACACTCCAGACCCCTCCCAAGTCCCAGAGAAGTGCATGTGTGTGTGAGCGCACCTGCCCCGAGTCCACCCTGGAGGATACCCAGCCCCCGACGAGGTTGGGCTCTTTCTGCACCTGAGGACGGTGGAGGCCCCGCTGGTCCTCGTGCCGGGCGAGGCGGAGGCTGGCCAGGCGACCTCCAAGCCTCTCGCAGGCGTGGGGGTGACCCTGCGGAAAAGACTGGGAGGGACTGAAGCAGCTCCTCGGGAGGGGGTGCCTCTCCCCGCACAGAAGGCGCCCCCCGGAGCCGGCTCCACAGGACGAGCCGCCTCTCCTCTCCTCTGCGGCAGGCGCCTGCTCGGGAGATTAGCCGGCTGGTAATGGGCGGCATAATTGCACCGCGCGGCTGTCCCCGAAGTGAAAACCTAATTGCCTGAGAGGACGCTAACTTGGTGCCGCCCTCACCTTGTTAGGCCCCTTCTGATGCAGTTCAAGTGCGGAGTGGCCGCAGGTGCGCCCCATTTACCTCGCCGCCGCGCGTGGCGCTTAATTGCGGCGGCTGTTAGGAAAAATTGGTGGGTGGAATTTCAAGCGCCTGGCGGTGCTGACGGCAGATGGTGTTCCGAGGCACCGCGCGCTAACGCGGAGGTGAGGTGAGTTAATAAAAGATGTAAATTTCGGCCTAAAATAGCGAGGCCGCGCCATATGTAAGAACGTTTAGTTAAGTGGCCATCCATCGGAGTTTCTCCTGCTGGGACGGAGCGGCGTCCAGGGTCCGCGGGGCCTGGAGCGGGGGCGGACCCCGGTCTGTGGAGGCTTCTCATTTCGGGGTGTGTGACGCGTGTCCACCAGGAGCCGTGAGCCTCAGGTTAGGTCAGGGAAGTCACGGGAAACCTTCTCGGAATGCACGTCCTCACGTAAGGCAGGTGGTCTTCGGAGAGCAGCTAGAGAAGGTGCTTGTGCCGCCTTGTTGGACGGGATGCTCAGACACCGAAGAGAGCTCCCCCGGCCGTGGCCTTCTCAAGGTGAGGCCGGGGGGTGGGGGGGCCTCAGGGACTAGACCCCGCTGTCCCGGGGTTGGTGTGGCAGCCAGGTCCCCCATGCCTGTACTGGGAGCCAGAGCGCCCGCGCCTGTCACTGAGCTACATGTAGGGATGGGGAGGACAACATGATGATGTTCCTGTCACCGCCGCTCAGCGCGCTGTCAGGACCCGAGTCTTCCTGCCTCTCAACGCAAGGGGAGGCTTGGCGAGAGCTAATGAGCTTGGGCTGGCCCCGGACGGCGCCTGCTGCCCCCCCTGTCACTGTCCTGTCAAGGGTCGTTGACGACTCCCTTAAAGACACACGTAGACCTTTCACACACGTCATGGTCACCCCTAGGACAACACCCCCAATTGTTCTTTTTCTTGAGCGTTGTACCTCTTGTAAGTTTAAAAACGCGTCTTGGCCTAGGTCAGTGGTCGGCAAACTCATTAGTCAACAGAGCCAAATATCAACAGGACAACGATTGAAATTTCTTTTGAGAGCCAAATTTTTTAAACTTAAACTTCTTCTAACGCCGTTTCTTCAAAATAGACTGGCCCAGGCCGTGGTATTTTGTGGAAGAGCCATACTCAAGGGGCCAAAGAGCCGCATGTGGCTCGCGAGCCGCAGTTTGCCAACCACGGGCCTAGGTCGTTATGGCTCAGTTGGTTGGAGTGTCACCCCGTACACGAAACGTTGTGGGTGGAATTCCTGGTCAGAGCACATACCTAGGGTTAAGGGTTTGATCCCGGTCGGAGCATATACGGGGAGATAACTGATCGATGCTTCTCTCTCACATCAATGTTTCTCTCTCTCTCTCTTTCTCTCTCTCTCTCAAATCAATAATCATGTCCTTGGGTGCTTTTCAAAAAGCTTCTTAAAAAGTGCGTTTATGTAGGTGGTGATGTCTTCTGGGGTTAGGGCTGCCGGAGAGAGGGCGGCAGGTCCAGTGAAATTTGAATTTCAGATACACAGTGAATAATTTTTCAGGATGGGTATGTCCCATAGCATACGTCTCCCAAAGACATTGTTGTTTATCCAAAATTCAGGTGTAACTAGGCGTCCCGGGGTTTCATTTGCTGACACTGCTGGTCCCCTCTGGGTCGGACGGGACCCTAATGGTTCATGGCCACTGGTCTTCTAGGCGAGAGACGGCCACCAGAACAAGTCATGGTGGTTCTAATAAAACGTGGAAACCCATCATGTCAAGACCAACAGAAATCACTACGTACTTTCAGATGAAGATCGTCCACGCTGGCCGTTAGCAGGGCAGCTGGCTGGCGGGTGTGGGGAAGCCCCCACCACGCCCCGTGCGAGAGTGTCTTTCAAAAAGTGTTCGTCTGTTGTCTGATAACCCTAACAATTATCCATTTTTTTTGTATTTTTGTAGATTCTTTCTAAAGTTTTTCCTCAAGTGCAATCAGAACTGTTTGAAGAATGCAGGCAACCCTCGAGATATGCGGAGATTCCAGGTACACCCTTGTCCCAGACCCGCGCGCGGACCACGGTCCCGACCTCTAAGATGCAGTTTGAATTCTCTGATGTTGCAGCTGTTCTGAAAATGATCATTAGTTCTCAAGGGCGTGGGAGTAAACCAAAACCCTTAAGTCAAATGCTTTAAACACGATCGGTGTCTTCAGGATGCCGGATGCATTGCGTCCATCCATCCATCCATCCGTCCGTCCATCCATCCATCCGTTCATGGCCCATGATGCACTGCACACATGACCCATGTTTGTGCCCTGATGACCAGGCGAGCTCGAGGACGTCACTTGTCAGAGCTGTAGGTTAAGTTGGGGTCCTGCTTGCATGCAGCCATGGGGAATCTCAGGGGTGTGATTGAAAGGGACTGTTTTTTAATTTTCTTCACATAGAGTTCTCTTAACATTAGCATCTAAATCAGCCTGTTTCTCTATGGCACGTGGCTGTTCATGCTCGAGTGACTGGAATTTGGAGCCTGTGCCGGAGACCTTTTAGGAATCCATTGGTCGGTTGATTTTTCCTGGGGGAGAGGGGTCAACTCAAAACCTGCCCTCCCCACCGGCGGGATGCTGGCCTCTGCAAACTCCGGCCTGTTTCCTGGCTCGGCTCCCCTCCCGAGGCCTGACGTGTCCTTGCCTCCACCTCGGCTCCTTGCCCGGCTCCTGCACGGCTCCTGGGCCCGGCTGCTCACCCCCTGGTTTGCTCCGAGGACTGCACCCCAAGGAGAGAAGGGGAGAGCTGGTTGCCTTCGGGGGTAAATGATGAGCCAGGCCCCAGCTCTCTTGCCTTTGTTTGTGGAGGGTTAGGAGGTGCCTTCAGGGTGAGGGGTTCTCGGCCTACAGGAAGGATTATTTTGCTGATTTTAGTGGTAAAAAGTCTACTGGGCTGGGTCACACCCCCACCCCTCCCCGCTGCTGGTCCCTGGACCAATCAGAGAAGAATTTGGCAGCGACCACAAATGTCCACTAGCTTGGATGAGTTCACCATCAAATTGCTCACGGTGTTTTGGGAAATTTAGCTGATGCGTTAGCATTTTAGCAAAACTTGACACCTGTCCTTACGGCCAACCAGTCAATCAGAGACACATGTGACACTCGTCTATACAGCCAACCAGCCAATCAGAGATATGTGACACCCGTCTATACAGCCAACCAGCCAATCAGAGAAGGGAGCTGGGGCTCGCCCAGTCGGGCTCCGGAGCTGGGACAGTGTCTCTTGCCAACAGTGGGGCCCGCCCCCGTTTGCCTTGTGCCAGGCCCCGCAGGTGCTCCTGAGCCCTCTGAGCGGAGTGGAGCTCACCCCTGAGCCGGCAGCGGCCGCGTAGCCCCATCCCAGGTGCAGCCGGCGCTGCAGGACGCCTTCCTCTCTCTCTCTGGCTAATCTCCCTGCCTTGCGGGGGTTTAACTGGACTTACCAGTAGGTCAGGCTCACGCAGTGTTTCCACCCGGTCTCACCAGCTCCGCACCGTCCTGTAGGACCGCGGGCTGGGCCCAGGCCGGGAAAGGAACCCCCGCTGGTCTGTGCTCTTTGCCGAACTGCACTCTCCCCGAGCTGCCGGATCTGTATGTGGCTGGCAGCCAGCACGGTGCCTTCATTTGATTGTTACGTCTCTCGTTTCTTTCACACGCCAGGTCTGGTCACTTTAAAAGGGTCAAGGCTGCGTCTCAGTGGTGGTTGGGTGTCTTTGCATCCTCCTCCGGTGATGTGTGGGTGCGGGGCCTGGCACCCCTGGGTGGGGCCTGTCTCCCCTGGGCGGGGCCTGGCAGACAGGCCGAGGAGGTGGCCCAGGGCGTGCCAGACTCCTCTCTACCCGGGCAGTGCAGGGCGCCGCCCTCTGGGCAGCAGAGAAGATTCTGAGAGAGCCGACCTTGGGCCTGGGGACAGTGATGGTGGGTGGCACCTTTCACGGCTCAGAGGGGCCGGATATTGGGGAGACTCCCGCAGCCTTGGTGATGCCAAGGGGAGGGAATTGCCAGGGAGAGCGCCCCAGGGAGGGAGCTTTGGGGGTACAGTGCTCCCTGCCCCGCTTCAGTCTTCTTGTGGGGCCGGAGAGTTTTATAAAAGCTGTTACTAACCATGCATTCATGTATAGGTATGTAGCTTTGGCCTTTTTTTTCCACCCTTGAACATGATTTTTTAAATCAGTTTTTCCCTAGTAGTTTTTTTAAAGAGCAGTTTCAGGCTTATAGAAAATTTCATGAGAGTACAGAGCATTTCCATATGCCCCCAGGTACCCCTCCCTCCGTTCCCCTGATTAGTAAAGTCTTGCCTTGGGTGGTCCGTTGGCTACGTCAGAGGACCCGATGTTGATACGTCGTATTGACTCGGGGTCACTGTAGCTTCGGCTTCTCACCGTCATTTGTGGGGCGTGTTCTGAGGCGTGCACAGCGCGCAGGGAAGGCGGACATGGACGCGAACCCCTCTGGTTCCCTGCTCACCTGCTCAGGCCCAGAGTGTCGGTGGGGAGTGGTTCCCCAGGTGGTGCTAGCCCCCAGCGCTGCCCACACGTGAGCCAGGCTCCTTGCCCCCCGAACCCAGGCCCCAGCCCTAGGAGTCCTGCTGCCAGGCATCATCCCCAGACGGCACCTGGGCCCGTCTTTGCCGCCCCAGCTTCTCTGGAAAGAACGTACCACACAGCCCCACCTCGGGTGCCGTTCTGGGGTGCCGGTCACCGGGCACCTGGGAAGGCCCTCTGGTCCCCCACCTCCTCCTGCAAGAGTTCCTTTTCCACGTCCTCTGAGAGTAAGAGGCCCTTCCCTGTCTCCCCCTGGCCACCCTCTGACCTGGGCACAAGACGGGAGTCTCTCACCCCAACGAGAGGACACTGCTGGGCAGGCCGGGGTCCTGGCCATCCTCGCCAGGTACTTGAGGAAGGATACTGCCCCTGGGCTGAGGACACGCTCACTATTCCTGTTCACCTCGGCCTTTTCAGATGCAAACACGTTCCCTGTGATTGTGAACCTGACCCCCGCGTTTGCGGGGAGGATGCGGGCACTAGGACCACGCCTGATTTATGAAGCCTTTTTTGGCAACGGAATCCTCCGCACTCTTCAAGGAGGACTGTCTCAAGTGAACTAATTTTAATTAGATAAACTACCCAATCAATATGTGAACAGATCAATCAAAACAGCAGCTTTAAAATGAGTGGCCAGAGGGGTGTTTCTGAAGCTAATGGCTAGAAGAATATTTCTCTGAATTGAATTCACTTGTTAGCATAATAGGAGATTAAACCGTAATTAGGGTAGCAGGTTTTCAAGAGCCTCAATCTCGAGTCAAAACCAAACCAAACAAAACCAAACCACCCGCCCACCCCCATCCGCCAAAAAAAGCCGTGACCGCCCCTCGGCCTGGAGACGCGCCCGGGCCAGCCTGGGCCCAGGGCTTCCGTTCCCTGAGGCGGGCGGCGCTCTCCTCACCGGCTCCCGTTTCAATTCTCCTTCGTCTTCGCAGGTTGTTGTGTCGACCACAGTCAACGTGGACGGCCACGTGCTGGCCGTGTCCGACAACATGTTTGTGCACAACAACTCCAAACACGGGCGGCGGGCGCGCCGCCTCGACCCGTCAGAAGGTACGGCCCCTTCTTATCTGGAAAATGGTAGGCACATGTTACATGTCTCTTTTTATTTGCAATGCTTCTTTTCCTTTGCACCATCCTTTATGTTGATTCATGTTGAGTTACTATCCCCAACCCCCAGCCCTTGCTGGTCAGGCCTCCCCCGTCATGCCAGGCCGGGCCTGGTGTTGCCCAGAGTGGCCTGGCCGCTCCCTCCTCGCCCTTAAAGAGGGCTCGGCCTCTCCCCGCCCCTCACCCACCACGGCCTTCACTGTATTGGTTTGTTTCTAAGCTTTCTTTTTGCTTAGAGTTTTCCTTGGAGTTTTAATTTATTTGGCTTTATTTTGGCTTGTCCTAAGCCCCCATCCAGAAGGTCATCCCCACAGACTTTGTGCATGTTTTGGTGGGTGGTTACATCCTGGTCCCATCAGCCCAGGATGGAGTCCAGGACCATACCTTGCCCCTGGATGGGTGGATGGATGGAAGATGGATGATGGGTAGATGATGGATGGATGGATGGATAGATAGATGGATGGATGGAAGATGGATGGAGGGATGGGTGGATGGATGGATGGAAGATGGGTGATGGATGGATGGAAGATGGATGGATGGATGGATGATGGGTGGATGGATGGATGGAAGATGGGTGGATGGATGGATGGATGGATGATGGGTGGATGGATGGGTGGATGGATGGAAGATGGACAGATGGATGGATGGATGGATGGATGGAAGATGGATGGATGGATGGATGGTTGGGAGATGGATGGATGGATGGACAGATGGGTGGATGATGGATGGATGGATGGAAGATGGATGGATGGATGGATGGAAGATGGATGGATGGAAGATGGATGGATGGATGGATGATGGGTGGATGGATGGGTGGATGGATGGAAGATGGACAGATGGATGGATGGGTGGATGATGGATGGATGGATGGAAGATGGATGGATGGATGGATGGATGATGGGTGGATGGATGGATGGAAGATGGATGGATGGAAGATGGATGGTTGGATGGATGGATGGATGGGTGGGAGATGGATGGATGGATGATGGGTGGATGGATGGATGGATGGATTGATGGAAGATGGATGGATGGGTGGATGATGGATGGATGGATGGAAGATGGATGGATGGATGGATGGATGATGAGTGGATGGAGAGAGGGGGTGATCATCCGGGGGGGCAGGGTGGAGTGGGTGAGAAACAATAGCCAGAGGTGTTTGTACCAAATGCTTCCACTTGACTTCCTGCTTTGCTTGTTGGAAGAGACTAACTGTAGTAACAGAGACAGGTGGGGGCAGGTGCTCTTGGGCAACGAGTCAGAACTCAGAAACTCTGACACCGTGGCCTTGGCCACGCCCCTCACTCACGTGCTGCCGTGCCTGTGGGCTGAAGCCTTTTGACCAATGTGAACGGTTGAGAGAGTAACGTGAGGTTTTGATTGTAAACAAAACAGCACAGTTCAATCCTTTGGAGCAAAGAGCCTGTCAGGCCGAGGAGCTGTAGGCAGGTCCTCCCTCCCGAGGTCTCCAGGTCAGGAGCCACACGCGAGGCAGCACACACATCCCAGGGAAACGCACGGAGCACGTGCAGATGATCCGAGCGAAGCGTGACTCAGACCTGAGCACTGGAGGACAGTTTGTGAATCTGCTGTGGTCCACAAAAATAAACTCATTTGTTTTCTACATTAATGACTGAGGTGTAAGAGAACAAAAATATAATAATTGAAGGTCGCCTTGGGCGCCCAGTCATTAGCATGGGTGACGCACTGTTTATCTCCTTCCTGTGCGCTGAAGGTAGGTGTGTGTTTTGCCTAGCAACCATCACTAATGAGGCTCACAATTAAGAAGGCTGAATCCCCGGCCTTGGTCCCCGCTTCCCCAGAGAGCCCGAGCTCGCCACGCGATAGGTTCCGGGAGGCCCCTCAGCCCTCTGGTGTTAGGTTGTCGTCTGGGTCCAAAACCAGCCTCCTCTAATGAGCTATTAGGATCTGAGCAAAGCACAAGTATTTATTTTTGTAAGTAGCGTGAGAAAAGCATTTGACTGTAAGCAGAAAATACAGCATTTAGAAAAACAAAGGCCACGCGTGGGCCCCTTGGAGGTGAGACCCAACTCATCAAAAGCCATTTGCAGAAGCAGTTTCGATCAAGATTTTTTTTTTTTTAATGCTTGTTTCTCAGTTCTTTTTGAAATGAACATTTGAACCAAGTCCCTCTCTTGCAAGGAGAGCAAGATCCCTGTCCCACCCCAGAGAGCGACCCCTCGTTTTAACAGGCAGAGAGGTGCCGGGAGCCAGCGTGGGTAGGTCTTCAAGGAAACGGCCCAAGCAGCCAGGTTTCGGCTGGTGTTTTCTTGGGAACGAATGCCCGATCCTCAAGCGCCCCACGGAGCACGCCAGCTCCTCTCTCGGATGAAGAGAGACGGGCCCTGTGATCCTGTCCCTTCTGGGGAGAGCTGGCCCTTAGGGAGTTCATTGTAGGGTCCGGCCACCTCGTCCCAAAGCCCAGGGACCTCCGTCCGCCTGGCCGGGACGCAGCGCAGGGCCGGGATGCTGGCTCCGAGGCAGCCCCACATGCTTGAAGGAGAAAGTGCCCCATAAACCGCAGGCGTTGCTTGTGCGCAGCCTCTCCTGGCTAACACCTCATTATCCAATCATCTAATATTCACCAGCCGTGTGTACACACTCGCCGACGGTTTCCAAGCAGACGAATTCCCCCTGCTGTCGCCGTGGACGCCTGCCACGGCGCCCTCCGCGCGCAGAAAGCGAGGCCGATTATTTACAGTATTGAACACAGGCGCGGGGCGAGCAGCCGTCCACCTTCCCGCGTGGCCCCGCCGCACGCAGGCGTTCATTTTTTTTCTTCTCCTTGTCACTTGTCCCCCCGTAAACGGCTCCAGCCCTGCTTAAAGCTCCCTGAGCCCTGCCCAGCGCCGGCCTGCAGCGCACGGCGATTTGCATGCCAAGCGCCGTAATGCGGTTAGGTTTATGCAATAAGGAGGGCCGAATCCAGGCTGTGGGGCTTTCTCGAGCTGAGGGGAACAGATGGCCCTAGGAGAGGTAAAAGGTATAATCCTATCAGCTGGAGTATCAGCCAGCCATCTGGACATCCCAAGCACAATTACAAGACATTTTAGCAGGCAGAACAAAGGAGTCTTCACGAGGCAAGATTAGGCCTGTTTGAGTGCCTCAATATTGTGAATGCAGAGAGAGGTGACGAACGCTGGGATATTACTCAGGAGAGCTGGCTGATTAGCGGGGACCGGGACGGAGGCTGTGGATACACAGAATACTGGATGTGGTAGCGAGACCCCCCCCCCCCCAAACAAAAAAAAAAAAAAAAGAAAGGCAAAATCAAGTGTTCTGGTCACCCATGCCGGCGGGCATCAAGTTCCCTCACTTTTGTTCCTGGAAATCTGGGCACCATGGCCCCCCCTCCCCAGGCCAACCAGTCCACGTGGGGGTCTGCGGTGGAGGACGCGGGAGGTCAAGGCCAAGAGTGCTCTTAGCCAGCGCCTCTTCTGGCGAGCAGGCTGAGAGGCTCCTTGGAGTTAAACACGGGTCGCTGTGGCACACGTCGGATCTGCAGGGAGGCACGCCCTGCCTCCTTTCCCGGGGCCGGGCAGCCACAGGGCCAGGAGAGCTCCCAGGTCAGGATGTGTCTTCAGGACCGCTTCCCACAGTGGGCCCGGGGGAGAGATGGGGGCCCCGGGGGCTCCCTCCCACCCGGCCCCGCTCCTCTCCTCCACCTTCAGCTGGCGTGCCGGCCCCCCGTCATCTGCTGGAGTGCATTGTGCACGGATATCGTTAGATCTCTAACGCTGTCTGTGTAATTCATTTTGCCATGGTTCCCACTGAACACATGTTCCCTCTCTATATGTGCATTGAAATGTATGCAAATCACAGGCAGAAGGAAGATGGCTATCGGTGGGCGGCGCGGAGGCCGGGCCAGGCCGGGGTGTCTACCCGCCCAGCGGCCCCGCGCATTCCGCGATGCGCCTTCCGCTGGGCCGCAGCTGCCAGATAGCAGTCTCCCGTGCGTGCGCGCAGTAGATCCCAGGTTTTTTTTTTTTTTTTTCTTCTTCTTCTTCTTCCTTTCTCACCTCCAAAGTAAATTTGTTTACTGTAATTTTTTTGGTGTGAATTATTTGCCATAATTGGCTGTGCTGATGAAGGTCACCCCCTTGGAGGAGACTTGTCAGTCTTTAGAGAGCTGATCCTTTTCAAATGCTCTCCATGCAATTAAGAAAAGCAAATGTCATTCGGAAGCCTCAGAAATGAAAATTTGTATGAACTTATTAGCATGAAGTCAACAGCGCTAGTTAAGGGCGGGCTCCCAGTGTGTGCTCTGCGCTCCCGCTGCAGAGGGAGATGCTGGCGGAATGAGCAAATATAACCCCCGCTAGTCCAACATTAGAGCAAACAAAGGAAGGTGGCATGTCGGCGGGCTGCTCAACAACAATAGCTAATGGTGATTAACTAGACGGTGTCTGCCGATTGCCGCCATGACCCGGCGGGGAGCCACCGCGCGGGCTTCCGGAAAACGCCCGCTTAGGAAGACGTGCGGCCACGGCTGACCCGGAGTCTGAAAAGACGATTTATCTGATGCCGAGCTGCATGGTGCGCCCCCCGATGAGACGAGCAGTCGGATCAGGCCCCACCGTGGCCTTGGGGGGGTGCCCGTCTGCGCACAGAGCCCAGGGAGCGAGCAGGCACTCGGTGGCTGGCGGGAGCCCCCCTCGGTCTCCCAAGATTAGTGATACTTTTTGGACGGAGGTCCTCAGAGGTTGTTGGGTGGAAACCACTGGTTCTTCCACCCGCGGCTCGTCTTGGCACCCACCCCGCCAGGAAGCTGGGAGGGAGAGGGGACAAACCCTGGGGTGGCCCAGGGCTGGGGTGGGGCTCCTCCTCTCTGTGGATGGAGGATGGAGACCTGGGCCACTACTGGAGACCTGGCAAGAGACCTGGCAAGTCCTAGAGGCCGCCCAGCAGCCATCCCACAGGCCCACACAGCTGTTCTTTGGGTACCCAAGGGCGAGAGGGAGAGAGGTAGGATGGGCCCGGAGTCCCCAGGACGGCACCAGCTAGTCAGGGGAGGCCCTGCAAGTGACAAGTGTGTGCACTGAGCAGGGAGGGGCGGCCAGCGTGTCCAAGGAGCCCCTCCTTTGCATGGGGCCTGCCTACCAAAGGCCATCAGAGGCAGGAGACATGGTCTGCCCCTGCCTAGCCCAGGGGCTGATCAAAGGCCAGAACAAAGCAGCCTCCACGAGGCCACAGCCTTCAGCCGGCCCGGCCTCCACACGGGGCTGCCGGGAGCACCTTGCCGGGCCTCCTGCCTGCCTGCCTGCCTCCCTAGGCTGTGGCCTCCCGGCCCCGCTCCCCCCTGCCCTCCCGCTGCCACCGCAGCCCTCCCCTCCCTCCAGCGGGGCCGCCTGTGCGCAGGCCAGGCCGGCAGCGCCCGTTGTAATAACTCATGCAAATGCGAGGGCTTGGGAGACAAAGAGAGGTCAGGCCCGCGGCTCGGGGATTCCTGTCGACAAACAATATTAGATGTAAAACGTGTACCTTTGACAAAAGTATTAATAGAGCGCTTTTGATTTTTTTTCCCCCCTGATGAAAAGTGAAAAGTAGTAATTGTGGAGTGACAGAGGAAAATGAAGTTTAACCAAAAGGCAAAGTTCGCGGATGGAAAAGCCCACCCCAATTAGCGGCTCCCGAGGAATGGAAATGCCAGGCTCTTGCTCCTCCAGCCCCTCAACAGCCTTTTGATTGACTCTGCTCAGACCCGGACGGCGGAGCAGATAAATCGGCGTGCCGCGTGTGCACGAGGCTTAATCATTTGTAATAGTCGTATTTGCCCTGACACGTAATTTGCTATTTTTTTTTTTTTCCTTGCTCACTCGTATTCTGTGGCTTGGCCTTTGCTTTATAAAACATTTAATAGTTTGCTTTAAACACATCAGCATGCTGATCTACGATCGCCCTTCGCGTGGCGCCCGGAGGCATGGCCCGCCTCCCCTCCTGCTGCGCCCGGGCGACCCGAGGTGGGCGAGTGCTGGCGTGGCCGGCCGGGCGCTGAGGCCTGCCTTCTCTGTCTTGTGTGAGCAGCCACTCCGTGCATCAAGGCCATCAGTCCCAGTGAAGGCTGGACCACGGGCGGGGCCACCGTGATCATCATCGGAGACAACTTCTTTGACGGTCTACAGGTGGTGTTCGGGACGATGTTGGTGTGGAGCGAGGTAAGCCTGCGCCGCGGGCACTCGGTGGGAGCTTTTCCACGGGTGTGTGTGTGGGGGGGGGTTTGACGGCACAGACACAAGGCGCCCTAGGGCAAATCCCCCTTTCACTGACGTTCCCCGGTGGGTGGGGGGTGCAGAACGCCCCGGCCCAGCCCTGGGGTTCCAGCCCTGTCGTAGGAGGTCCCCCTCCCCGACACTGGAACAGTCGGCGCCTGCGTCACCAGGAGCAGGTTGCAGGGGACATATGGTGGCAATTTTCATATGAACGATGCCCTGTGGCCTTTCCTGCAAACTGAAACCCGGGACCACGTGCAGACCTTTTCCTGAAAGAGCTCTAGTCCCGCCTCTCCGGGTGACAGCTAGGAGGGGGCGCTCCCAGACAGCGGTCCAATTTTGCTCATTTTGGTAATTACGTCCAACTGGCGAGTGCCCCCCTCGCAGGCAGCGCCCTGAAAGCCTGCTCACCGTGTGGTTTTTGTAGCTGATAACGCCCCACGCCATCCGAGTCCAGACCCCGCCGCGGCACATTCCTGGCGTCGTCGAGGTCACCCTGTCCTACAAGTCCAAGCAGTTCTGTAAAGGCGCTCCTGGGCGGTTTGTCTACACCGGTGAGTCCCCCTTCTCGGCGTTTGTGGCAAAGCGGTAGATGCCCCTCAGGACAGCACACGCGGGCGCGGCGCGCAGGGGCTGGGGGGGGGGGGGCCCGGGCCCCGGGGCAGGACTTGGTCAGCAGCAGGGTCTGCCCCCAGCCGCGCTGGAGAGACGCCGTGGACAGGTGCGGCCCACCTGGCGTGTGACCTGGCGCCCCTCCCTTGTGGCCCTCAGCCTTCTCACCTTGAAAGCCAGGCTGGGGCGGGGAGGGGGTGGTTATCGGCAACAGGTCCCCCCAGCTAACATCCCGGGGCTGCCCAAATGATGTCACCGCCGCTCCTGTGCACAAGCCGAGACTCGGAGGTTAAGTCACGCACCCAGGGTCACACACCCAGTAACGGAGGGGCCTCCAGCGTACGCCCGGTCTCTGCGCCAGGCCCGGGTCACACACGTGCCTTACGCTGCTTCTGCGAGGGTTTTGGAGAAACCGGTGCCATCAGAAGGGTTGCCGTGACGGGTTGTTACCGGAACGTTGCTTGGTTGACGGGATTCCTTCGAGCTCGCCGTGGGGAGACGCCGTAAATAAGCGTAAGCCGTGGTAGGACTCGGTTTCTGTCCTAGCCAAGTGCAAACACGGTCACCTTGGAGAAGTGTATTTAACGAAGGGCAGCCCCTGCTGAAACCCGGGAGGGTGACATGGACGAGGACTCGTCCCCGAAGAGTTGTGGCCGTGAGGGGTACGAGGGCGGCGGGAGGCCACCTCGGGAGCCTGGGCTTGGCTCCGACAAGCTGTCACCAGCGGCAGGACGCCCCGGCGGGTCTGGCCTCTCGTCAGGATGGAAGGCTGTCCTCTGCCCAGCAGGCAGGTGACATGGGCTCGAGGTCCCTTCCACTTCAGAGTGTGAAGAGACGGGGGTGGGGTGCCTCACCCACCCCGATTTTAGGAAGGACTGAGTGAGTGTGACAGGCAGAGTGTAAATGCTTTCAGCACCCACTTTCCAGGAGACCAGGGTCACCCCGGGCCAGCCTGGGCTGCCAGCGACACCTGGGTCCTTGATGGGGGAGGGTGCCTTCTCTTGGAGCCCCTCAGCACCCCTCCATGTGGTCAGGGTGTGTGTGGGGGTACCTGCTCCACACCAGAGGTCCCTTCCTCCCAGGGGACTAGCACGCCCTCCCCCCAACACCCCCTCGAGTCCGGAGCTGCCCCAAACCCAGGACAAGTGCGTTGGCAAAAAGCTGTGGGTGGTGTGCCGCCCCCTCCTGGTCTGGGTGCCGCCCCCTCCTGGTCCGGGTGCCGCCCCCTCCTGGTCCGGGTGCCGCCCCCTCCTGGTCCGGGTGCCGCCCCCTCCTGGTCGGCTGCTCTTGGCTCCTGGGAAGGCCAGGGCTGGAGGAGGCAGCCCGGGGGGCTGGTGGGGCTCCCAGTGTGTGGAAATGTGCAGACGTGCAGAGGGCTGTAGCCTGGGCACTTGGAGGGCACGTGCCCACACTTCAGCAGGAGACCGGGCTGTGGGCACGGGTCCCGGGGGGGTGGGGTGGGGGGGGCGGCGGGGCAGGAGGCCTCCCTGGGCGGCGCCTCTCTCAGCACCTCTGCCCGCTGTGTCCTGTGCGCTGCAGCCGCGGCCGCCCCCACGCTCCGCGTGCCCTTCGCTGCTGCTGGCCAGGGGGCTGCGCGGCTCTGCGTTTCTGGCCGGAACTTCAGGCTGCGGAGGCAGGGGGCCCCTCTGCTCTGCTTGGTGTTGGCCGGGGCCCTGGCGCCGGGCTCCAACCCGAGTGCCACTTCGGCTCGGCCCCTCCTGCGCGTTTGTGAGGGTCAGGGGGCACTTAGGGGCGTGTCCGACCCACGGGGAGTGGTACCCGCTGGGCGGAGCCTCCTGTGGACGGTTTCCAAGGTACAACTTCTGTCGGGTCCTGAGTCCCTCAAAGGAAGGGACCTTCGTTATCCACTCAGGAGCCACGTCACGTGTCTGCCACGTGACACATGGTCCTCGGTCGCGTTGGGGCACCAAAGGGAGCGTGGATCTGTGTGGAAGACGGACCTGCTCTGCACAGACATGGATGCGAGACCGCTTGTTCCATGGGACTGTCGGGCCCTCGGGGTTCAGTCCGTTCCGCCCCCTCCCCATGGGCCTCAGTGGGTCCTTGCATCGACCAGACCTTGGCATTCAGATTTCCCCACGTGTGGGCTTTTCCGAGGGAGATGGGCTGGCTGTGAGCAATGGCTACTCTTCTCTGAGGACTCTGGTCCTGCGGGGGAGAGCAGAGCCCTGGGCTGAGCATCGTAAACGAGGTGCCTTTGGAAAATGTGCCGGGAGGAGCCACCTGTCACTGGCCAGTGGGTGTCGCGTGGCGAAGACCTGCTTCAGGGCCGGTGTGAGGGGTGTGGGTGTTCGAACAGCTCTCTCTGCCACCCTCTTTTTCAAAAAAATGTTTTTATTGGTCTTTTAGAGAGAGAGAGAGAGAAGAAGGGAGAGGGATAGATACAAACATCGATGAGAGAGAAACATCATCAATTGGCTGCCTCCTGCACCCCCCACAGGGGATGGAGCCCGCAACCCGGTATGTGGTCTGATCAGAACCGAACCAGCGGCCTCTTGGATCCTGGGTCGATGCTCAACCCCTGAGCTACACGGGCCGGGCGTGGCCACCTCTGTGCCCTCCAGCTGGCCAGGACCCCTGCCTTGGCCAGCCACCTCCTCTGGAAGTTCTGGGGTGTTCTACGCCGCCCCCCTCCATGGGAAGGGGTTTAACCGTGAGTCAGGTCCATCAGCCACCCAGTGGCCCGTCTTCCGTTCCCCGGTGGACATGGTGTCCCCTGTGAGCGGACAGCGCTTGTTGGGCCCGACGGTCAGGGACCCGGCTGCCCGGGGCTTCGGGACCTTCTCCCCCCAGAGTTCTCCCACGAAAGCGCCTTCAATGGAGCCATTGAGGGAGCGGGGCCTCTGCTCGCAGCGGGCTAATTTATTGCCTCCCCCACCCCAATCATTAGCAGGAATATACATTTCAAACGCCCTGTAAGGGATACGGCCTACACTCTCCGGGAGCGGAGGCGAGGTGAGGTCATAGCCTGTCTGACCTGGAAGCTGCTGTCTGACTTGCGTTGCCCTGAAATTGATGGGGACAAAGAATAATCACTGGGAACTGCGCCCCCTGAAAGCCGATCCCACCCTCTGCACGCGGGCTCAGGGCAGCCCTGCAGGGAGGGCACCGTCCCCTGGGCATCTGGCTCCCATCAGTGCCCCCTCCCCCCCACAGAGGCTGCCGGGACACCCTTGCGCTGAGCCTTCCCGCCAGCAGCCGGCCTCGGGTAATGAACGTGCATTCGCCGAGGAGGAGCCCCGCCCGCAGGGGCGAAGGCCTAAGGGATCTGTTTACGGGGATCTGAGAACCACCAGGCTCTTCAGACCCAGGCCCAGTCAGGCAGCCCCAAGTGGGCGTGGCGCTCCCCGAGGCCCCCGCCCTGGGAAGGGGAGGCGGCCAGGCCCCTTGGCCTGCTGCTTGCTCTAAAGACACAGTTACCTTGGGAGGCAGTGGCCGTTGGGTTGATTAGCCGGCGAATTAAAAGAATGAGTCACAGGCGACGTGTCCGGCTCCTCCATCCCAGGCCTGCGTATTCCCAGCGAGCCTCACCCCTGTTGTGAGAAGGTCAGGAATGAGAGAGCGAGAACCATTTCCAAGCGGCTAGCACTTAGGAGCAGAATTAACAATCACTCTGTATGTAATTGCCAGTTAATAGTAAATTGCCTCCAAGACTGTAAAATGCAGTCTAAACGCCGGGCACCTAAAATTAAATTAATGAGATATTCGCTGCGCTTAAAAGTGAAGAGTGCAAATTAATACCTGAGTGCCACGCTTGTTTTAATATTTGTCTAATCGTGTCGCAGCTGCTTGTTTAATAATAATTAACGCGGTCCCGGAACGGCCTACCTGAGACGCGCACGCTCACCGGGAAGACTGACCCGTCTCCCGTCCCTCACGTCCCCAGGAGAAGCCCGTCCCATCGGCGGGGGCCATGGAATTCTTATTTAATTAGGATAGACGCATTGCAGTGTTACTTGATGGAGACAAACTGGAATTGTCTGCTTCGAATTGAAGCGACGTGAGAGTGGACGCTCCCTTTGCGGACACGGGTCCAGGTGTGCGTGTCCTTGCCCGAGCGGGTCTGTGACTGGAGGCGTCCGTTTGGCGGGACGGGTTCCCGGCACACCAAAGCAGTGAAGCCCCTTGGTGGTGGCGTCCCTTCCAGCATGGCTCCCCAGGACACCAGGGTCACTCGAGCGGGCTCCTGCTCTTGACCTCTTGGACCCAAATGTTTGGCCGACCCACCCTCATTTTAGAGATTTCTTTTGCTCAATTAAAGAGATTACCACACATTACCGGGCGTCAACGCATCGGCTGCCGCGGGGCCAAGCCCAGTCGCGGAGGGAGACGTTGGCGGCCGGTGGTGAACACGTCCAGGGCGGGCACAGACGGAGCTTGTCTGCCGGGCGCGCGGCCCAGGCTCAGGCCTGCCGCTTACTTCTGGACGGGGCCGCGAAAGTGACGATTTCCCGCACGAAGACGGGCATTCGATGGCAGGCGTGTGAAATCATTCCTCACCCAGTAATTGCTAACGGTTCGTGTGCTTTCTGATACAGTATTTACGTTTTCTGCTTTTTTGATTTAAAAAAAGTCAGATTGTGCCTCAAACGGGCGACACGGCAGGTGCCCGGCTGCTGTCCCGGGAGCGCAGGAGGCGGTTTCCTTCCCGCGCCCTCGCCGCAGCCTCCGGCGGGCCCCACCATTTAACCCCCACTTCACTCGCCCCTTGAAAGGTGCTTGTGCGTCTGAAGTGTTTTGAAGCTCTTTGTGCGCACAGAGAGCGGATTCTGTCAACAGCAGGGGACGCGCGGTGCAGTCAGTAGCGCCCGTGACCACGGCCAGCACCGGGAGCCGGCGCCCAGGCCGGCGCGCCCCCAACAAATCGCTGTGTCCGCATGGCGGCGGGCCCATGGCCGCCCGAGACCAGATACTCTGACGGCTCCGCCCGGGCTCGGCCCTCCTTCGGTGCAACCCCTGCCGAGTCCACATTCCCCACCGCCTCTGTGGACACGGTGGAGAAACAAGTATTTGAATCCTGGGTCCTAGAGTTGGGGACACGCCCGGCCAATTCAGTCGGTTACTCCTGGGCGCCCCCCATCTGTCCCGGCCCGTGAGGCCCAGTGGTGCCGGCGGGCCCCTGTCCAGCCCTCTCTGCAGCCTCACTGGGTTCATGGTTCGAGCGGGCCAGCTGGAGGGGCCCGGTGGGAGTCCGCGCTCCCTGGGAGGGCCCATACCCTTGCTTTTACATGCGGTGCGTTATGTGGCCGCAGGGGCTGGGGCGTGCCTTTTCCACTCGGCCCCTCTCTAGACCTGCCCAGGATTGGGGGCTGGGACAGCAACCCAGATACCGCAGAACGTGACAACGTTGCCTCTCTCCCCCCCACCAGCCCCCACCTTTGCTCTTGTCACTTGCTCCCTCCTCGGTGGCAGACGGCGAGTCTTCCCCGTCGACTGGGATGGTGCGCCGGCTGGGAGGGCCGCCTTGGGGGTCATCCCGGGCTCCTGAGGGCCGCAGGGGAAGAAGGGTGCCCACCTGTGCACCGTGCGACGCGGCACCGGACAGGATGGCCGGGAGGGCCGTCGGGTCGTCTGCGAGGGTGCCGAGCGGGGGCCGGATGTACAGACTCCGGGCTCCCGGGGTCACGGCCGTCCCCTTGCTCCCTGTCTCCGCGGAGGCCGGAGCATGAGGCCCACCGCGCGTGCTATTGCACAAGTAGACGATTTGTCCTAATCAGTGACACCCATTTACTAGAATTGCTTAAAATGAACTATACCTCATACAGAAATCGCACATTTAGAGAGTTCCATTCATCATCTGAAAATTGAGGCCAGTAAACTTTCCTGCTCCTCCAGTGGGATCGTAGGCACGCATCAAAATGTTAAAAATGATTGGTGAGAGGGAGCTGTCACCCATTTATCAAGGAAAAGAACATTATTTGCTAATTTCCCAACCAGGCTGGTGACAGGGTGCTTCGTCTTTGGACCCTCGGTGACCAGCATGGCCTTTCTGTTATTAGTACAAGTCAAGCGCTTTTGGGCAGTCGCTAACAAGACACATTTGTCTGTCATCAGAGGGGCTTTGGTTGCTTTCCAAGCGGCTGTGACCAAAGTCTGCCCCCGCGCCCCGATTGGCTGCTCTCCCCGGGCCGCGCTCACCCCGAGGAGACACCGAGGGATAAATCACCAAGTTTCCGTGTCAAGGTGAAGGTATCGACTCTCCGGCACCCAACCCGACGGAACGCAGCCCCGAGGAGACGGCCATTCATCTTCCCCAAAGGACAAAAGGGTCATCGGGCTCCCATCGGCAGCGGTGGGGATGCGGCGGGCGGGCGGGCGGGGAGACGCCCTGGCCCTCCGCCGCCGGGCCGGGGGGGCCGGGGGGGCAGGGTCCCGCCTCGCTGCCCACCGTCCAGGAGTCGCGTGAGGGGAGGCTTGGGGGACGGGCTCCCGTGTGGATTGGACGTGAGTTCCGGTGGGTCAGGTGCACGTCGTGCTTCTGAGAACAGCGCGGGAAGAGCCCGGGGAGACGGTGGGGTGGCGGGCAACGGACCAGGGACCGTTCGGAAGCCCAGCCAGGTGACGGTGACCAACCCGAGTGCTGAGGAACGCAGAGAGGACCAGGTGTCAAAGCGACGGAGAGAACGGCCCTGAGCTCGCCCGTGAGGACCCGGCGCCGTGTCACAGGGACCCTGACCCCGGCGTGCGGGCCTGTGGACAGGCAGCAGGTGGACGCTCTGCGGCCCTCGAAGACTGGGAACGGGCGCTGAACACCGCTCGCCGTTTCCTGCTGCCGGACCCAGTCCCTGAGGACGGAGCCCTCCCGGCTCCCCGGTGGGACGTGTGGCTGGACAGGGCAGCGGCTGGGGCGCATACGGGGGTGTGTCAGCCCTCTCCCCTGAAACCTTGGCTCTGGGAGGTCGTGGACCCGTCCCCGCACATCTGCTCCAGGCCGAGATCCCCAAAGCTCAGGCTGAGGAACAGTCTATTAAAACCGTCTTCCTTCCCGCCAGCTGTAGAAAACGCAGAATCCTAACTTTCTGAGAATGGTTTTCCAAGAAAACAACAGGACGGAAGGCCCTTCCAGTGCTGACAACGGGCGAGCGTGTGGCGTGGCTCGGGTCCGAGGGACCTGAGCGTGTGCGTGGGGATGGCACGCACTCTGGGCGGCTCCCTGGAGAGCGTGTCAGGTTAGAGTGTGGTTAGAGTGGGGCATTCTGCCAGAGGCCTTCTCCATCTTTTCATCCCTTGTCCTCCCAACGAAGGCCCTGCCCAGGCACCCCCCTGGCCGCCCTGCCCAGGCACCCCCCCTGGCCGCCCTGCCCAGGCACCCCCCTGGCCGCCCTGCCCAGGCACCCCCCCTGGCCGCCCTGCCCAGGCACCCCCCTGACCGCCCTGCCCAGGCACACCCCTAGCCGCCCTGCCCAGGCACCCTCCTGGCCGTCCTGCCCAGGCACCCCCCTGGCCGCCCTGCCCAGGCCCCCCCCGGCCGCCCTGCCCAGGCACCCCCCTGGCCGTCCTGCCCAGGCACCCCCCTGGCCGCCCTGCCCAGGCCCCCCCCTGGCCGCCCTGCCCAGGCACCCCCCTGGCCGCCCTGCCCAGGCACCCCGTGCTGCACCCCTCCGGCCTCCTGGTCCATGCGCCTGGCGCTGGGGATCAGCAGATGCGTTAGCCGTGATAACCACCCCCCCTGGTTTTGAAGACCAGCTCGGTGTTTTCTGATGAGCACGTCCCTGGTACAGACACCGCCCAGGTACATCTGTGGGGCCTGCTGGCGCCGGGTGGTGAGCAGGCACCAGCGCCGGGGAGCAGCTCCAGGTGTTACTGTGGCTGCAGGGCGGCCACCACGGGGGTGGCCTAGTGTCCGCTTTACGACATACTGGGCCTCAGGCGACAGGGCCCCAGAATCAGTTTGCCTCGTGTGTTCGTGGTCAGTTACAGTGGAGGCTACTTCAAAAAGTGACTCACTCACCACGGAAGTGAGCTGCGCACGTGTGAGGGGCTGGCCCGCCCCCGGGGAGCTCACACGCTCGCCTTCTGCGGTCACAGTCCCAGCCAACGCCGTCCCCAGCCCTGCCCCTCGTCCTCACTGACCCCGACTCCGTGACTGTCTTCGTCACTTCCTTCTTCTGCGCTCGGGAAATACCGGCTGACATGCACCGTGTGGCAAGCGTGGTGTCGAAGGATGTGACATTGAAGGCCACAGTCACCACGATTGGGTTCCGGCCGCTCAGTGTCGCCCGATGCCGCCTGGGCCAGGTGGGCGGGCAGGTGACCCAGAGAGGGAGGGCCGTCCGTGCTTTGGTGCTGGGGGCGGGGAGGCAGCCGGGGCCGCCCCACAGCCTGGCTCGGGGCTCACCGGCAGGTGTCTGCTGCATGGCCGCGTGGCCAGCCACGGAACACGCAGGGAGAGATGTTAATGAAATGGTCATGAGTGGTGTGGAGTTTGAGAGGATGGCTGGGGCTCCCTGAGGTTTTCTGAGGGGTCTCCTGGGGGGCGGTGTGCAGGGAGCAGGCGGAGTCGGGGGGCCGGTCAGGCGGCTGTAGGCAGGGCGGCCATGGGGGGTGGGGGAGGAGTCGGGCGCCCACAGAGGCCTTCTCTTCCCCACACGTTTGGGATTTCAGGGCCCCTTGTGTGGAAATAGGGCCGTTGTACCTGAGACACGTGACCCAGAATTCTGGGCGAAAGGACTGTGGTTTGGGGACCCCAGTGTTGACGTTTTCTTGGCTATGTCTCTACGGCTCTGAGAACATTCCTTTTCTTTATCCAGCCTGAAAAAGCGGGAGGTGGAAACGCCTTCGGGAGGCCGAAAGGGGTGCTGTTGGGAAGCCACGTCACACGCTACGGGGGCGCCTGTTCCCTCTCCCTGCCCCTCCCCGCAGCGGGGTCTGCCTGGCTCACCCCGTGAGGTCCCCGCACGTGTACACGGATGCCAGGAGGCTTTCGGACCACGAAGGCACTTCCCGGGACAGGCAGAGCTGGCCCGCAGACGCTAAGCCAGATTAGAGAGGTTACGGTCACGTAAAACGTTGTTTTTTATTCGGGTATAGGTCGCCTAACCCAAACCCACCCATTCAAAGTGGACACGGACGCGGCTCTTAGTACATTCACCAAGTTGTGCAGCCGTTAACCTAATGAAGAACATTTTCAACACCCGAGGAGGAACTCCGTCTCCATCAGCAGTCAGCCGTTCCCACTGCTCTCCCCCCACCCCCAGGCGGCCACCCGTCTACTTCCTGTCTCTGTGCATTGGCCTCTCCTGGGCGTCCTGGTCAATAGATGGTCCTCTGTGGCAGTTTCAAGCCTCCCCCGTGCCGTAGGGGACCAGAGCTTCCTCCCTGAGCACGGCGGCGTAGCATCCCGGCGTAGGGTGGACCCCAGCCTGGGACCCGCTCATCCGCGATGGGCACTTGGGTATCACCGGTCACGCTGCTCTGAGACACTTGTGACCGAGCTTTTGTGTAGACAGATGAGAAACATTACGTCCACTTCGGCTGCTCACAATCCAAATCGTCGCGTTGCCTTCGCCATTGGCCTGTATCCTCAGGAAGGCCCCCATTGTGACTCACTATCTTGTGCACCTACTGTGTGCTCTGCACTGAGTAGGGCAGGTGCCATGACACAGGGTGAGGGCCCCACCGTCAAGGAGGAGGGTGGACCCTGAACAAGAGAATAGGTGGCCTGGGAAGCCCCGTGGGGGGGGGGGGGGCTGGCGGCTTCGGGAACACAGGCCTTTCGGGGTCAGGGAGACCTGGTCTGGGGAGGGGCGAGCTTTTGTAGCTCCTTTTCCAGCTCACCTTCTAGTGGAGAGTTTCACGCTCGGGTGAGGTGTGCAAACCCTTTGCCCGATGGTCCTCCACAGAGCGCTGCCCACTGGGCTTTAAGTCCCCTCTCCCAGTATCTCTAAGAGGGCGGATGGCACCAGAAACTTGACTGTTTCCTAGAGAAAAGGGACCCCGCGCGGGGCGCCTGGCCTTGATCTCTCCTCTAGCTTCTCCTTAGCCTTGTTCACAGCCCTTCTGTACATGGGGAGCGGTAGTATTTGCTAGAACAGCCTTTGGGGGGTGGGGGATGCGAGGGCCCAGCCACGTCCCTGCCTCAGGGCTGCACTGTGGGGAGTTGTCCCCGGGGCAGACGAAGGCTGCTCAGGGTCTGGCCGGCCGGGCCTGAGGACAGGACTCTAAGAGCCGCGATCCCGTGCGTGCTCGGAGGAACGTGACGGAATGGTTGCAGTGCCACCCGGCAGCTGTCAGCCGGGGTGTTTGGGGAAGAAGGGCGGTGAGCTGTCCCCCTTCTGCTCCAGGTGTCACGGCACAATGCCGCCGTCCGCTGCCTGGTGCCGGTGAGTGGCCGCGGGGCCCTGTGCACACCACACGGCCAGTGGGGCCGTCCGCGGGAATACAGCGCCGTGCTCCCCATGGGAGCGAGGGTGCCGTCTTCCCATCAGAAGTCAAGCGAGGCGCTTGCCCGTCCTTAGAAGTCCCGGTTACGGACAGCGCCCTTTGGTTAGCAGGCTGGAGGGCCTTCTGGGGTAACCGCGGTGAGAAACAGAGGCCGACCCGGGCGGGGGAGCCGCCCCACGCCGGGGTGCTGGAAAAGCCACGTCCGTGTGATGAGGGCAACCTAGGGTGAGCTGCGTGGCGTCGAAGAAGGGGCACCTCGAGACTTCCGGTCGGTTCCCAGGGGTGGCCCGCTGCCCTGGGCCAGACCCCGGGGAGCAGGCCGGCTGCTGGGGGCAGCGCCTTCTGGCGAGGGATGCAGAATCGCGTGGCCTTTGTGTTCCCAGGCGTGCCACGGTGCCGGGCGCGCCCTGCCGGGGTCTGTGATTGAAATTCATTGCCAAATTTATTGAGAAATTAATGAGAAAAGCTGCAAAGTATTGACTTTGAGAGGAAAACACAACTCATCTTGAATGAGGAGGAAAATGCAGCAATAATTTAGCCACTATTGATTTGGCCCTGTCCATGTATTGATCTTCATTTTACAATATTAATTTGCACCTGCAATCGGCTGCAAAGGGAACCGATTTCATTTCGTGGCCGCGTTAATGTGCAAAGCATTAGGTGCTCTTAAGGAGTGGGGGTATTACAGGTCGTGTCGGGGAGGCAGATCAGCCCCCACCCCCATTTTTGCTTGTTACTGAAATAGACTAAAAATTAATTTTTTTGTCGGACAAAATATGAAAGCAAAAACCCATCTAAAATGCCGCCCTCCTCTCGGCTGCCCTGACCGCGTTTCATCCGCGGGAGGAGCCGTCAGCCGCCTGAAACTCCAACCACCTCTCATCATCATGCCCGGATCAGTTCAAAGTTCATGAAATTTCTATGAGCATTGATCTCGCCCCATTGATTTTTTTTTTTGCAGCAGATCTTTGAAATTTTAATTTCCCGAGCATCTGAATTTCTTATAGATGAAATGCACTTGGAGGAGACAGTTGATGATAAAGTGGAGAACTTAGCATCGTTTTAAAGCCGAAAAAAAGGAGAAAAAAAGCAGGCCTGTGCAGACTTTGTGTGGGGTTTCTGCCGCGGAGTGATGGAGGGGCTCTGGCAGGGTGAGGCATTCAGGGGGAGCTAAACACCAATTTCGTCTTCGGTGGCCACACATTTCGAATGCAACTTTTTTTTATACAGTCATTTTTGAAAGAAAAGCTATGTGGAGAAGCCAGCGGGACAGAGAAACATCCTTCACTGCGCGATCATTTGCTCACAGCAGTCTTTATCACCTGGTCAAGTTCACCTAGTTACTTATCAGTGGGACATTTAATAACCTCAAGGTGATATAATTGCTATTGGCATTTTTCCCCCTCGGATTCAGCTGGTTAATGTGTAAACTACTTGTCAGCAAATAGCACTTTGTCACTGAAATCACTAACACCCTCTAGAGGGATGTCTTTGTATTGAGCAATTTAATTTTACTTTATTTAATTTTTACACATTACAACCTGTGTTCATTCAGGCACACGGACGGCTTGCAGGCGCTGGGGCAGGGCCTGGGTCCCCTGTTCAGAAAACACACTATATCTTATTTAACAATCCCCGTCGCTGTAATTGACGCACGTCCTTGTCCCGTGGAAAAGGACCTGCAGATGTTCTGATTATGTAGTTATGCTGCTAATGTGAAAAACGGCCTCATTATGGGGGTCTGTTTGGAGCTAGAAAATTACTGCATTATGACAAATGCATGATTGGGAAGTTACAGGAAGATGATCATTATTGAAATGAAACGGGAACTCGTTTAATAGCAGCAACCAGCAGCTGGGATGCAGCAAATGAATGCCTTCCTGTTTTTATTGTTGTAGTCAGGGTTCCAGGCAGAAGGAAAACTCCCGCTAAGCCGAAAACTCCTCGTAGCTCCCGCTGGCTGGTTGGAGCCACGGCAGGCGGCGCTGGGAACACTGGTTCTCTACCTGCCAGCGCCCCCCCCCCCCCCCCCCTTGCACGGGGAATGGCGATGTTTAAAGACACAACGGTGGCGGCCGCAGCAATTACTCAGGAGCACTTAGGGGGGGGGCACTGCTCGCCGCCGGGCTGCGCTCCAGGTCCCCAGGCAGGCCTGGTCAGGAGGTGGCCGTCACAACTCAGCTTTGCAACCATGATCCCTCCTTCCTGCTGGAGTCCAGGCCCCGTTGTGGGCAGGGCACCCCCTGGCCTGGGTTCGGGCGGGGACCCAGCGTCCTGGGCAGGCAGCCCACTGATGCAGCGTTAGCAGCAGCAGCAGGCCCCCTGGGGGGCGGGTTTCCCACATGGAGCCCCAGCATGTAGTAGCTGCTTAATTAACGTCGGTGAGTGGACTGGGTTGAAGACTGTTCGTTCGGCCACTTCCCTTCCAGGAGAGTTGCTCGTTGTAGAAAACACTCGCTGGCCCCAAACATACATGTTTTCCAATTGGAAAGGTGGTTTCCGTGTTATCCACCCAGAGGCCCCCAACATGTCCCCTTGCTTAATTGAATCAGATTTCTATGTTCTTGGAACGTGATATTTGAGTCTGATAAAATCATCGTCTACATTTTGGAGTATTCGAAGTGAACTCAGACGGCAGGGCTGGGCATCGAAACGAATATGAGAACTATGCATGCCACCAGGAACAGTGTTGCATGGACTGGGGGCCGGACGGACTGGGGGCCAGGCCGTTGGTAGGTTTCTCAGGGCAGCGGGCCTACTGGCCGCAGCTGCGCTCAGAGCCTGGAGGTCCCAAGGTGAGCTGACATCACAGACCATTCACAGTTTATCCGTTGCGGTATGACGAATCCCCAGCACACGGGCATGACTTAAATATTTAGGGTGCTGCTTCTGTTACGACTTTAATGCGTGTAAAGTAACGAGATTCCCTCCAGTACAGTCGGATGTATTTAAATACGAGCCTCCCGAGCGGGAGGCGGTCTCGGCGGGTCTCCGTGGCCATGTCAGGCTGCATTTGTGTGACCGGCCTGGAGGCTGGCCTGCCAGTGATAGCCGGATATCTGGCCTCGCAGGCTGCCTGGGAGCCGGCCCCATCTGGCAGCGAATGTGATTCCCGGCTATTCTGGCTTCTGATTCATTCAGGTTTTATTGCTGTGTAATTTTCTTATTCTAAAATAAAAGCTCTCCAACAAAAATTACTATGCATTAGGCCGCGGTAGCCTACTCAAATGGATATTAATACAGTTTATCTCTGAAAGGACGAATAATGTATCTGAAACACAGATAAAAGGCTCTCCACTAAATGAGGAATGTTAATATCTTATGGCACGGTTAATAAAGAGATATTTCACAGGGGAGATTTGTTTTATGACTTCTGATACAACAGCCTTATAATCTGACATATCTTAAATGATATAATTTGGTGCCACATTCATCTCTTTTATATGCAGCAGCCCCTCTTCGCAAGACTTGAATTCAGAACAAATCATGGGCACTAATTACTTAGGGGGGAGTTCATTAGGGAAACTCATGGGCTGAAATGCACATATGTGGACATCCATGCCGAAAAGCTGGAAGCTTATCATACATTTTGAGAAATGTCTTGTGTTTGTTTGTTTGTTGTTTTTTTTTCTCCAGCAGAAAATGGCATTTGTTTTTGTTGTGTTTAAGGCAGAGCTTAAATTAATTTAACCAGCGACACATGTTCAGGACGAAGCACGCTGCTAAATAATTCCTTGGAATAAATTGCTCAGGCCCCAAGTACATTAATTTACGGCTCTCCTGATGCTGACAGATGTGAGGGCGGGAGGAGGACCCCCTAATATTAACATAAAACAAATTTGCTTTATTCTTCTGCATATTTCTCCCTCCTCCCTGCCTGGAGCTCACCCACGGCTCCTTCTCTAATTATCCACGAGGTCAGTAAGCAGAATTGGGAAGAAGCGGGGAGATCAATACAAATTATCCCTGAGCAAACCGGGGCTGACAGGCTGAATTGCAGCATATGTTTACCCAAAATCAGGCAATTTATCTTAATATCAGCAAAGTAATGCAGTGCAGGTGAAAGGTCAGGCAATCTCTCCCCCTCATAATTACCCAGTTCTAAAACAGGAAAGTGGTATTGATTGGCCTGGCTCGGGGCTCGGCGACTGGACGTGCCAGAGCCTTGCCCTGCCCGGCTGGGCCTCGCCTTGTAAACGCCACAGGCCGAGGATTTATGAGACGTGTGCTCAGGGTCCTCGGCTTTTCTCCTCCGGTTGGAGAATTTGCCGGAGAAGTCTCGGCGGCGCCCCTGGGTGTAGGGCGGTGGGCTCTGCTGCTCTCGGGGGCGGCTTGGAGGGCTCCCCCCCACCCCGCCCTCAGGGACCCAGCACCCCCCGGAGCCAGGAAGTGTGTCACTTCTGCAGTTCCAAGACAAGGGCCATTTTTTCTCATCGCTCCATGTAAATTCCTAGGGCTCCCCGCCGCCAAGCTGCTTTCCAGAGCCTCCCCGCCCCCACCCGGTGTGGCAGAGGCCGCGGGGTTCAATGACGTCATCTTCCCAGCAGCCCGCCCCGGTGCCCCGCTCCCTCTGGGCAGTGCCTGCGAGATGTCAACGCTCTCCGGGCTGGAGCAAGGGGTGCCGGGTGCCCTCCTGTTTATCCTGCTCTGAAATAACGCTGGTGCGGGGAGCAGGGCGTCCCTTGAACGGAAACACTGGGAAATGTCCTCCCGGAATGAGAGTGTGTGGTTATTCAAGTCATAAGGCTCCTGAAAGCTCGCATTAAAGCGTCTATCACCTGTCAGGGCATTTGCATGAAATCAATAGCGGCCGCCCATCTATCTTTTCTGATCACCTTTCATCGGGCCGATTCATTAAGTCAAACAGTCATGGTGATTAGCTGGGGGGGAGAAGAAGCCCTGACACGGGGGGTGGGGGGAACGCACAGTGGGCCACCTTTTTTGTTCCCTAATCAAGAAACGTGATACTTTATCTCATCCTGTCTGGGCCAGTCGCGGGGTGAGGCCCATCCACCCGGCGGCCCGCGCCACACTCCCGCCCGACGCCCGTGTCCCAGCCCGGCAGAGACATGACAAATTGTCCCCCAAGTCACCGCTGACAGCTTCTGATGATTAATGGTTTGATTATGAAGTGGTTTTGCACGTATAGAATTTACATCACAGAGAGTTAGAAATTCCGCCGTGTCACCCGTGCCCGGGCACAGGGAAGCGCTTTAGGATTTGCAGGGGAAAAAGGAGGGCGAAATCGCAGCCAAAGCCCCGTCATGTAAAATCAATACGCCGGATCAATGCTTTATTAACAAGAAAATGTCTTACTTCACATTCCTGGGCGAACCTTTGTCTCCGGGATGGATGACGGAATGTCAAATCGTATCGCGGCCTCCACGTGCGGGCCACTTATGGAGCGCCCGCCGCGGCTTCCGGGGTCGCTCACCAGACCCGCCGTGGGTGTCCACGCGGCAGCCCGAGCGCTGGAGGATAAGGGTGGCCCGTTATTTCGGGGAGCGCTTTTCAGAGGCGGCCTCTCCCCTTCTTCCTCCGGCGCGCCGCTGGCAGACCGGCCGCGTGGGGTGGTGGTCATCGTCCGATCACGTGCTGACTAGCGAGCCGTGGCCCAAACGGCGGGCCGCGTGACGCGTCGGTGGCAGCCGGTCTTACCAGCCTCGGAAAACTCAGTGATTTATGTCGCGCCACGCACCCCTGGCGTGACTCCACGGAAAACGCTATCTACATCGGGAAGTAATGGACTCTAATAAGTATTTCCATCTTAACCCGCGTCCCCGGGCCCGCGGGCTCCGAGCTGGCGGGAGTCAGGCAGAGCCATAACAAAGCCCAATGACTCCTTATAAAGCTTGTTAAACACGGAGCGGGCCGTCGGACGGAGTCCCGGCCGTGATTCATGCACTGTACGCGGCGCGCGGGCCGCTGATTTATGGCCGCGCGCAGTTCATAGTCAAAATTACAATTTGAGGGATAAAAAGATTAATTACTATTTGTGGCCGGCAATTTTCGGGAGGCTGGTGGAACGATGGCGCTCTACATCAGCTGGTAGTCAGCCATTCGCAGATTATTAAAGCTTTTGCAAGAGGAAGTGGTCCCCCTGCCTGGTGTGTGCTCTGGCAATCTGCTAGACAAAAAGGGACCACAGGGATAAATCTGAAGCCAGCAATAGCCGGACATATGTCACAATTGCCAGCTTCCCATAAATCCCTGGCCGGGGTGGAAGCGCCGCACGCCGCGGACAGGGATGGTGACGGTGCTGACGGCGGTCCGTGGCCCCGAGACCTGCAACTTCCTGACGGCCCCGCCGTTTCTACAATAGATGGAGTCGCCCTTTGACTTTCCTCCAGTCTAATTATAGATTAGAAATAATCACTGCTTGTATGGGCTAAAGAAAGGGGGGAAACCCACTCCTTGAGACAGAAGGAGCATTCGGGGGTGCTCGCCTCCCAGAGCATCGGAAAGGGAGACCCACACGGCCGTGTGCGCGCGTGCAGCACGCGAGTGACGGGTGGCGTGAGAGTCACTAACCCGCCTGCCTCTCCGTCCTGTTACAGCCCTGAACGAGCCGACCATAGATTACGGTTTCCAGAGGTTGCAGAAGGTGATCCCGAGACATCCGGGCGATCCCGAAAGGTTACCCAAGGTGAGTAAGAGGGCAGGGGGTGCCGCCACCGGGCAGGTTCGGATTTGGGGGCAGCAGGTGCTCCGGGATGGGGGGCTTCTGGACGCCCCAAGCCCTGCGGCCACGGCCAGGCCCACGGGCGCCTGTCCCGGCTGAGAGGCCGGCGGAGGGTGCGGGCGGCTTGATGTGTCCTCGGCGCAGGACCGCGTTCTTAAGGGAGGGAGAGGAGGGCTTCTCGGGCACA
>NC_137087.1:58621708-58709208 GCF_951640355.1 Cnephaeus nilssonii
GCCGGGACGCGTGGCACGCGCTCTGGGGGTGTGCCCCTGCTCTGCCCCGTGCGCCCTGCGGGGCCTTCGGGCTGCAGGTGTGGAAACAGATGTGCCGTCCCAGGAGCACCCCGAAACCACCTTCCCAAGGCCCCACTGAGAAAGGCTTTCGCCACAGTCTGCCCCAGGGACGGTGGCCCACCGCCATCATTTCCCCCAGTGAGGGCGGGGGGCGGGGCGGGGCGGGGGCTGCGCTCCAGGGGCCTGCCAGCGTCGCACGGACCGGGCGCTGGGGGCGGCCCCCGAGCCTGGCCTCCGGTGACGGCTCCCCTCCCGCCCAGGAGATCATCCTGAAGCGGGCGGCTGACATCGCCGAGGCGTTGTACAGCGTCCCTCGCAACCACAATCAGATCCCCACGCTGGGCAACACCCCCGCGCACACGGGCATGATGGGCGTGAACTCCTTCAGCAGCCAGCTGGCCGTGAACGTGTCCGAGACATCGCAAGCCAACGACCAAGGTAGGTGGGCGCGCAGGGCGGACCCCTTCCCGGACCCGGCTGGGGGCGGTGGAGACTCGGCCACAGCTGGCCTGTCCCCAGTCCCGCGGGGTGTGGGCAGTGCCCGGGCCTCTGTGGCTCTGCCCACAAGCGCCGTGCAGGGAACAGGGGCCCCAGGACCCAGGTAGCAGCCGTGTCAGCTTGCACTCAGGGCATGCTACTTGCTAGAAGTTTCCTTGAGTTCATCTGTAAGCCACTTGGCTTTCCTGACAGTCTGGGGTGAGCCGCAGGGTAGCTGGGACGGGTCAGGCGGTGGGGCCCTCCTTGGCTATGCTGCGTGGGCGGGATTTGGTTTCTGGGTCTGTAATGCACAAACGTAAAGAAGTGCCTGCTCCCCACCGTGCCCCCATCCCGGGCCGGGGCAGCGGGGTGCGGCCCCTGCTGTCGGAGCCGGCTCTTCAGGCCCACCTCCGGCCCCCTCTTACACATCCTGCAGGCGGTCGCCCCAGAGGCAGCTCAGCTGTGCTGCGGGCCTTCCACGCACCCCGTGGCGGGAGGGAGCCTTTTCCCGGCCCCTCCCCACGCTCACAGAAGCCGCAGCTGGACAAGGGACCCCCCACAGCCTTTGATGGGGCGTATGGCCACAGACAAGCGCTCCTTGTCGGCCCTGGCATTTGAGGGTCTGCCGAGGCGCGGGTTCGCCTGGTGGGGCCCGACCAGGAGTCTGAGCTGTGGGTAATGGCTCCTAGCGAGACCCGAACGCGGCTGGCGTGCTTCAGGCCGTCGGGGCCACAGGGACAGGCTGGGCCTGGCGGCCACACGCGCAGGCCGGGGTCGGCGCGACAAGGCTGTCGGAGCCACTAGGGGCGCAGGGCACAAGCACCGCAGGCGGTCGATGAGAAATGTTTACTGTATGATACAGATTTGTGGGGAACACCCCCCCCCCCAGTGTCTCTCCCTGATAATGATGTTATTTTTGGCCGGGGGGGCGGGGGGGATTTTAACAGTCGGCTACAGTCGCAATACAAGCAGCGTGTCCCCGCGAGGCTACGTCCCCAGCAGTACTCCCCAGCAGTCCAATTACAACACAGTGAGCACTAGCATGAATGGATATGGAAGTGGCGCCATGGCCAATCTAGGGGTCCCTGGCTCGCCTGGATTTCTTAATGGCTCCTCCGCTAACTCTCCCTACGGCAGTAAGTG
Organism: Cnephaeus nilssonii; assembly: GCF_951640355.1. Classification (NCBI taxonomy): domain Eukaryota; kingdom Metazoa; phylum Chordata; class Mammalia; order Chiroptera; family Vespertilionidae; genus Cnephaeus; species Cnephaeus nilssonii. Next base: position 58,623,389 of record NC_137087.1, read on the forward strand.
TCTGTTTTTGTCACACGTCATCGCCCAGATTCATTTTCACTCCAAAGTCAAATGTGTGCGTTGCTTGGATGTTCTGTGATGTGAGCTACTGGACCCGAGGAAGGGTGGCTGTGGAGGCTGGGCGCCCCCCCTGGCGACAGGACATTGACCTCAATCGGGCCCCGTGCGACCGCATTGGAAACCCAGACCCAAACCCAAACCCACTCGGAATGACACGGGGCCGCCCCATTGGAACCGAGTCCGACACGGCACTTGCCTGTTGTCCGGAGAGGGGCCCACGCGGACACCGGCACGCCGTGCCCGGCCCCGCTGTCCCCGGCGGCCCGCGAGTCTGTGTGTCGTGTCCGCACGGCGCCGCGCGTCCTGACCGTGTTTGCTTTGTTGCAGTAGTGCCGTCCAGCCCCACCATGGCAGCCTCTTCGGTCACCCTCCCTTCAAACTGTAGCAGTGCCCACGGCATTTTCTCATTCTCACCTGCCAATGTCATCTCCGCAGTGAAACAAAAGAGCGCCTTCGCGCCCGTGGTCCGGCCCCAAGCCTCTCCTCCTCCCTCCTGCACCAGCGCCAACGGGAACGGACTCCAAGGTGAGGGCGGGGCGCGCCTGGGCCGGGTGGGGCGGGCCTGTCCCCACGGCCTCCTGAGGGCAGGCTGGGCACGAGGCCCGGGGTGGAGCCCGGTGCTGCGGGTGGCCCTGGCGGCAGGAGCTCCGGCTCTTCCTTCCGCACGTTCTCGGAGCCCTTGCAGCGCCCCCGCCGTTGCATGCTCCCTAAGGTCCCCCTGGAGGCGCCCCGACCCCAGCCCCGTACTCAGAGACGACACCCAGGTTCCATAGCCTCCCGACACAGCCTGTGTCCTCCTGGTGCAGCTCAGGGAAGGGAGCCCCGTGGGGAGGCGGGGCCGCGGGCCCTGGAGCGGGCCTGCGTTCAGTCCTTTCTGTGCACAGGCCTTCAGGGCCGCGGCTGCCAGAGCCTGCGCAGGCCCCGCGGGGAGCTCCCGCGGCCACGGCCTCCTTATTCGGAGGCGGCGGAGTAGCCCCAGGGCCCGGTGGAGGGTCAGCGTGCCACCTGCAGAGCCCATCTCACAGGCCAGAGCCCCACCGGCCGGGCCGTCCTTGCAGAGGGCAGTGGGCCTGGGCCGTGCCGGGCGGAGCTGGTTCCTCAGGGTCTCCTCCAAAGACTCGAGGAGAAGGGCTGGCCCCGAGGGCAGAGGGAGGCGCCGCCCGGACACAGCTGCTCACAGCTGGGACACGCTGAGCAGGCCCCCCGCGCCCGCCCAGGGCTGGGTCCCCGGGCAGCGGCCTGTGCCGCGTGTGGCAGGCGGGGCCACGTGGGCGCCCGCTCGCCCGTGGCTCTGGGGTGCCCTGAGGCCCCAGGCGCTGAGCTTCAGGGCCATCCTCTGGCCTCTTTCAGACACCTTTGGTCTCTGCTCCTCCCGGTGAAATCAAACCCAGTAACTCCTTTAGACACACGACCCCCTCCCACCAGTATTCACTGAGCGCCTACTGTGTGCCAGGCTCTCTGCTGGGTGCTGAGGACGTCCCCGTGGAGAAGACTAACTGGCCCTTTTGTGAAGTCGGTGGCATATTTCACTTTGATGAACTAATGCTCAAAAAAGGACCTGGAAAGGTATCAGTGATTTGAAATAATTGTCTTCACAACACCTGTCAGTGCGGGAGAGGGACGCCCGGGCCTCGGCCTGCCCGCCGCCCCCGGGGCTGGGCCCCTGGAAAGGGGGTGTCCCGTGAGCCCTGTGTGCACACACACGGGGCTTCCGAACCATAAAGTTGTAACGGTGAGTCGGAGATAAATTAATATTGTTGGAATTAATGAGCTGGGAAATTGAAGCTCGCGTCACTACATGAACAAATGTATTAATATGGGATACATAAATTAATGAGAACCATCGTTCTGACAAAAATTAAACAACACGAAAGTTAAGAGATTCCAAATGACGTTCGTGCCAGGAGTCCACCGGAAGGCGCCGGCTGCCCTGGGCGTTTCTGCACCGTTTTCTCTCTCATTCCGAGAGGAGACAGAGGGACTCCCCGAGGCCAGGCTGGGACGTGCGTCTCTCCGGGGCCCTTGGCCGTGCAGTGGCTTTGATGTTGGGGGCCCACGACTCACCATTACGATGCCCAGCAGTCAGCAGAGGGGAAACTGAGGCGTGTCCAGTCTTCACCTCGGGAGAGAGAGCAGGCTGGTCCATTCTGTCCACAGAGGCAGCCTCTGGGGAGTCTGGGCCTCCATCTGCTACACACAAGCCACTGTGGTGTGTATAGCACAGCCTTCCCACACGGAAAGGCCAGGGACCCCTCCCCCCCCACTTCCACAGGAGCGCGTGAGCAGGGTCTGTCCCCATGTGCACCCCAGCCCCTGAAGTAGGTCCCCCCACACTTTAACCAAGCCCAGGGCTGGTTAATGGAGAGTTATGCAGACCCAAGGTCACGGAGGAGTAAAGCAGAGAGGAGGCCGGCCCCGCCCACACACCCGCCCGCCCGCCCCGCCCCGGTAACCCTCTCCTCCCTCTCTTGCAGCTATGTCTGGGCTGGTAGTCCCGCCGATGTGAGGGACCTCTGTTTACCTTCCGCAGCACCCAGCATCCCAGGACGGACTTCAGGGGACACGTTTAGTGTATTGAGACATGCTGGTGGAGACCGTATCTTCAAATACGTCGGCAGCAGTCGAAATGCTACAAAAGACGTTGTTTAAAGATTTTATTTAAAACTATTAAGAACCGACATGCAAACAGCCTACTTCTTCATGAACAATTCCATTTTACTGACTGAACTTTTCTCACATTTTCACACTTCTCGGTCCCGGAGAACAAGAACAAAGCGACGCCTATTTTGTATAGAGTTTCCGACTCCGTCTTGGCTGTGTCTAGTACTTGCTATGTGTTGGGAGAAACTTTGTGAATGCACCATTTTGATGCTCATGAAACACTGATGAAAAATGCCTGCGGACATTTTTCTGTCCTCATCCTTAGATTCACAATGGTTGTGTATCTCTATAATGTGAAATATTTTTTTGTGGTGAACCGAGGGGGCCAAGGAGGTGTGAGCCATCGACCTGGAAGAGAGGATGACTATATGATTCGAATCGGGGGTGGCAGGGAGGGAGGGAGGGCTTACCATTGCTTACCTTCATCTTAATGAAATGAAACTTTGTAACTTATTGTAGTTAGAAATTGTAACTTTGATATTGAATTCTCTTGCCTTCAACAAGCACACTGACAGAGAAAAATGCTACTGTCCGTTGGTTAAAATATTCTCCCACTGCTAGAGCTTCCTGTTAAGCAAGCGTGATCTGCGACATTTTTCCACTTTTGCTAGTACTGTATACGATTGCATTCTTAGGCTACTGTGAGGTCCCTGTTTCTTGTACCAGAAATTGTCCTTTTGACTTCTAGATCCTTCTCCCCTAATGTGTTTTGTATGTGGTTATAAAATTGTAGACTTTTGTGATTTTGCCAAAGTTGTAGCTAAATATTTATACACTTGTCTTGAATTTTTTTCAGATCCACTTAACTATTTAGAGAGGGGGAAAAAAAAAAAACACACAAAAAACCCCGCCAAGTTTTATTCCTTATGTATCCTATAAGGAGTAAAATGGTCTCATCCAACACTTTTCCATGAACACTTGCAGTTGCTAAGGGACTTTATTTTGTAACATATCAATTATAAATATTGTATTTATCGTTGAAATTTTGTACATTGCTTTCCCCGCCGTCTTTTTTCCTTTTTTCTCGTCCGCATCGATTCTGGGTCCTGGCCCAGTGTTTGCGACGCTGGGAACAGCATGAAGCCAAGACCGTCTCTCTCGTCTGTTTCGTTAAAATGCATCAGTGTCCTTGCGTTTCATTTGTACTTAAAAAAATAATTTGCTATTATTTAGACTTTCCATCCTTTTTTTTTTTATTTTGAGGAAAAGTCAAATTCATTGTTTATTTTTATATTATTTTTAAGTTATCTGAACAAATACTTTTGGAAAAAAAAAAAAGTCTGTTGTATAGTCAAAACACAACGGTGCCACCGGCTGTGACAAGTCCTAGTAGAGTCTGTGCATGTGGAACGGCCGTGCAGAGGGGACACCGTTTGGGGCTGTGTCCTTATTTTATTATTATTATTATTTTTTTTGGTAGAATGTAAAAAGTCATTTTAGCTGCCACCCATGACTTTTGCCACATAGCTGAACTGTGTTTACTGGAAAAATTCAGAGGCCTAAAGTTTAAAATAAAATTTACTTCTGATGTTTTAATTAAAATGTCTGCCACATGAACTTCTCTGATGCCTTAAAAGTGGACTTCTTTAAAGATCCTTTGTGCTGTTTTACCGCAGGCGTACACCACAACGGTTAGCCCGATCTCATTTGGAAACGTACAGTGTAACACACACACACACACACACACACACACACACTCTCAAGCACAAACCTGGTGCCTGCCGGGTCCCTCGCTGCATCCGAGTCTGCTGCCTCCTGCCGCCCCCCACGCTCACCTCGGGTCCCAGAGGTTCGGGGGGGACGCACAATGGCCCGTTTCCTTTTGGAACAATGTTTCCGGTGTGGTCAGGCCCTGCAGCACTGTCTGTCCTTTTTAAACTGGAATGACCTTCCCATCCTGCGCCCGTGAGTGCCAAACCCGCGGCGAGACCCGACGGGTCCGCGTTTCCTCCCCGTTGCGCTCAGCATCTGCAGGCAGACGTTTTGCAAACTGCAGCAGGAATCAAATTTAACACAGAAAGGAGGGGCTTTGTTAAAAACTACGACAGAAAGCAAAACAACGCACAACTTAGAAAAGTGTTCATTCGAGGGACGAAGTAAACCAAGTCCCCAGCCGCCGGCGGGTCCCCCGGGGCCTGTGAGGGCGGACAAGGCTTAGCTACGTGGAGGAGCCTAGGAGGTGACTTTGGAAATAAACCGCCTCCGTTTTCTCTGGTTTCAGTCGGGGTTCGGTCTGAACACGAGCCCCCGCGCACCCGTCAGAGCGTCTGCCAGTGCCCTCGCCCCCGCGCTCGGGGTGTGTTTTAGGTTCACTCGCCAGCAGCGACGCCCTCATCGCTTTCCTGTCTCCAATCCGAGCGCTTCATTCCATGGTAGATGTTGCTGTTAGAGACCCTACAACGAGATTGTTTTATCTGTACATTTTTTCAGATATTTAACTGTATAAAAATGTTCATTTTACACAATATTTAATTAAAGTATTTCTCGTCTGTGAACTTCACTTTGGGTAATTTTTATGTTTTGGTTATTGAGACGCCCACCTGGATGCACGCGCGCGAGTGACCCTGGGGGTGTCGTCTGCGTACCTGGGGGTCCTGAGCGTCGTCTCGGCCGACTCCGCGGGTTCGTGGAAGAACCTTCTGCGGAGGGACCCCGCCTGCGGAGAGGCTGTGAGTGACTCGGGTGGTTCTGGTCCCACCTGTGTGTTTCACGCGCACACGTCTGCAGGTGCCGGGCAGACTCGGGCCCGTGGCCCTGAGGGACACGCACCAGGGCCAGGCTCACGGGGGCGTGGTCACCGCTCGCCGGCCCCTCTGCTTCTGAACCGCAGGGTTTGGCCGGCAGAGCAAATGCTCCTTGCGTCCCCGTCACGTGCTCCACTGGGCAAGGATCGGCTTTAGGAGGGGGCAGGGCGGGGAGGGGTGGGGCGCGGGGCGGGCGGACAGCAGGGCGCCAGATACAGGTGCCAGCCGAGGTCTGACCTGAGGGTATGGTGCCACGCCGACTGCATGGCCATGACAGGCCCGGCCACTGTGGGCTGCACGTGGGTGTAGCCAAAGGCGCCGACCGTGAGGAGAGCTGCTGAGGTCCTAATTTACACACCGATTTCAGCCCCAGCGAGTTCTCCGCACCCCGTTCCGTTTTATTCTGCGTTTTTCATCTCCTCCTCAATGAGAGGCGGTTTTGCATGTTTTGGCTCGCAGCTCTCACACATACACATACGTGTGATCCAAATTAGTGCTCACAAATGTCCGCTTAATTACTTGTTCTGCTGAGCAAAACAGGAAACAATTACTCAAAACATAAAGAAACTTGTGCCTCCCTCCTCCTCCTGTCAGTGCCAGGCGGGCTCCTTTGACGGCATTTGTTTCCGCCTTAAAGAGACAGCAAAGAAAGGGGCTCCGGGCACAAAGCTGCCGCCTGCCCACTCCCCTCCCCCAGGCTCTGTCCCAAGATGCGGGGGTGGGGGGGGCTGGGGGTGGGCGGGGGCCGGGGACGCAGTTCACCTGCCTCCCTGCTCTTGGGCAGGAACCCAGCCTGGGCTGGGGGCCAGGGCCCTGCGTCCTGGGCAGATAGAAGCGACTCTATGTTTGTGTTTCGAATCAGAAGCGAGAAGGGCCCTCTCTCGGAGCGTGTGCCAGTTACTGTCAGGCCGCCTTTTAAGGTCTTTCAAGCTCTTAAAGATTATTCAAAGCACTCGAAATGGGCTTCAATCTAATGCCTCATTTCATTGCATTAAACAGCCCAGTTAATAAAGAATCGATATATTCAAAGGGCAAGGTTATCTTTTGTCTATAAGGGGTGGTGTCATTCCGTACCTTTTATAGTTCAAATGCTGAAAAAGACCTCATGAAATCCATACTCATCAGGCAGGTCACCGGGAGCAGCGGGGAGGCCGCGGGGAGAGCCCCCTCCGAAACCACTCCAGCCTTATCGCCGCGCCCCGCGCGCCAACGGGGCCGCGGAAAATGTCAATTTCTCATCAAGACAAGAGGCTGCGCTGATCAGCCTTTGCAGAGAATACACACAATTAAGAGAAGGCAGCCGGGCGGCGGGTGGGGCAGCCGTTTGGAGCATACCCCCCCTCCCCCCCGGCCGAGAGCCCCCTCCCCACAGATGATAACAAGAGTTGTTGATAACTGAAGTGTCAATACGCCCAAGAGCGGCTTCTGAATGCGCGTCCTTGTGCTGGGCGCTCCCGCCGATCCCGGCCGATAAGGGCGCAGCTGCCGGGGACACGGGGCTGGCCCTCACAATTAACGCCATGAATAAATCACACAAAGGGTCCGCTGCTTTGGACGCCGTGAGACAATCCCCCGCTTTACCCTTCAAGGGCTCCCTTTATGTGGGAATAAGGTTGCTTTTAATGAAATTTAAACTCATCAGAGGAAATCAAAAACCTCCAATCAGATTACAAATTGATTTTCTGGTCGTTTGTCATTTCCCAGTGTGGGGCCGCAGGTTTCCCAGGAGTGGCGTGCACGCAGCCCCAGCCGGGCCCGGGGACAGACGGGGCGGCTCCTGACCCGTGCACACTCGGACCGGTTCTGACTCTGCCCCCCTCCCGGGAGGTTCTGGAAAAGTGAACCCACGACCAGAGTGGGTGCCATTCAGCTCCGAGTCCAGCCGAGGCCCCACCTGGGGACTCCGCCGTCCTTGGCGGAACTGGCTGACGTCCAGGCTCAGCCAGGGCCCCCCGACAGCCAGTGGACGCTCAGTCCCGGGACTGTGTTAAGTCGGGGTTTGTGCGCTCGCCCTGAATCTGCTCTGTGCCACACCCACAGAGCCCCCCGGAGTCACACAGAGCCAAACGGAGCGCCAAGGAGTGCCACGGAGCCACGCAGCCACAGGGAGCCACTCACGGGGCGCTCACGGACGGTCTGGGGCGGCCAGGAAGGAGGGCCAGGTCCTCCTCGGCCTTTCAGTCTGAGCCCAGATGCGCGTCCCTTCGCAAAGCCTGCCCTGCCCGCCGCGCGGTCCCGGGACCTGCCGCGTGCGCCCACCAAACCCTGGAGCATCTAAGGCCACCAGCCTCCCAGGGTCCTCCCCACGTACCTGACAGGCCGGGGCCTCCTCCCCATCCGCCCCTACGTCGGAGGCACTGGCCCAGCTGAAGGGGCCCACGGAGCATCTGGCTGGGTGTGTGGGGCGTCTGTCCCTCCTGGAAAGACGGGGCCGGGGCCGGAAGCCAACATCATTTCTGACTCGAGGTCGCCGAGACCACCTTGTATGAAACCGTCTCTAAAGTGAGGCCAGTCTCCCACATGTTTACATGCAGCCAACAAGCACCGTCTTCACCCGCCTGCAGTCCCGGCCGGTGACGAGCAGGGCATCAGTCCCGTCCTCCCGTCCGTCCTCCCAGGAGGAGTGCCACGGAGCCACACAGAGCTGAGCTGGGCCCCTCTATCAGGTGACAAAACTGCAGTTCGAGAGGGGATGACCAGCCAAGGTCAGAGGGCGGGAAGGACCAGGCCGGTGCAAGGGAAGTACCCAGTCGCACCCCTGGGCCTGTGCGCTGACGCAGGTCTCAGACCTTCGGGAATTCAAGAGACAGACCATCGGGATGGAGCAAGAACCACGCTCCCTGGGACGCCCCCAGCCAAGCTCAGGAGGACACAGGCCACCCCCGGGCTCAGGGGCCTGACGCAGCCCGGCCACCTAGACAGCTTGTCATGGAAGCTTGCTTGTCCAGCAGTGTTAGCTGCGGCCCAGGGGCCCGTCTTCAGGACATGGCCAAGGTCACAGGCTCACTGCCCCAGGGCCTCCGCTCCACACCAGGGGACCGCCCGCCAAGGAGCCGCCCCACACTCTCCCACCAGCGTCCTGGGGTCACACATGGCCCACACCAATGCCCGTGGACACTAGGTGCCCTTCGGGTCTAGCAGCGGGTGGGGCGCAGGCAGGGCAACGGGCTGAGGGGAGGAGCTGTGTGCAGGGGGGAGGGACGGCCAGCGTGCAGGCCAGGACTGGGGCAGCACCGCAGGGCGGGGCCGGAGGGCTGAGCCGGCCAGGGCTCAGGAAAGCTTCCGCTACCGCCTGACCGGGGGGACAGGGTTCAGACCGAGGAAAGAGAGCAACGAGGACTGAGTCACAGAGGCCACAAGGAAGTCAGAGAGACCAAGGGTCAGGAGGGGGCGTGGGGGTCCCACCCGCTGCCCATCCAGCCCACTCCCGCCACTGCACTGATGGGGTCCGTGCACAGCCCACTCCCCCGACAGGCGGAGTGGTCATTAGCTAAGACCAGACCTGGTGTTTCTACCCAAGAGAGACCGAGCTCTTCGCCGCCTCCCGTGCCCCTGCTGTGAGGCCAAAGGCGGGCCGGCGCCCCGAGAAAGAGAATCTGCAACAATGACAACAAGGGGTTCACGTTCCCAACACACAACGAGCTTTTGCAAATCAGTGAGACAGGACAGGATCCTGAAGGAAAACGGGCAAATTCACAGGCAACGTGCAGGGACAACTGACCCAGGAGCTTAGCAGGCGACACTGGAGCTCACTTAGAACGCATATCAGATGAAAACAATGAGGTGGGATTCATCTTTCCCTCATTTAACTAGAAAACGTTTTCCTTAAAAGCTCGTATCAGTCCTGCCGATGAGAGAAGGCCTCTCCCAGCTGTCCGCCGAAGTTGTAAGTGGTCCAGCCCCTCCAGGAGCCGGTTTGACGTCGTTACAGCCAGAGACTCACCTGTGTCCCTGCCCACCCACCACGTCCACTTCGGGAATCGATCTCAAGGAGATGGCCGGAGCTTGGGCAAGACGGTGAGAGCAAGACTGCTCGCTGCTGTGCATTTACCCAAAACACTGAAAAGAACCCCAATGTCTAAGACCGGGAATAATTAACTGAATTATTACAACGGAATAGTATCTGTTCCAGGAAGACCTAAGTGGTAGCGAGCTATAACTATAAAACGCTTAAACCTGTCTTCATGGCTTCAGACTGGCGCGTATTGGCGACTGTGTGTGAAACGATGGACGTGCCGCACGTCTCGCACGCGACACCAAAAGCAGGAGCCGCCAACGGAAAACGAGCTCGACGTCATCAAAAGTACAAACATCTCTGCTCCCAGTGACACTGAAGGAAGCGAGAGGACAGCCCCCAGGACGGGAGAACCCTCCGGAAGAGCATGCATCTACCGGACGCGGACCTGGGCGAGACTACACGCAGAACACGTACGGGTAATGAAAAGGCCAATGACTCCATTTAAAAACGGGAAAAGGATCTGAAGAGACGGTTCTTCAAAGAAGACATGACAGCGGCCCACAGGCACATGAAAAGATGCCCAGCATCATGGGTCACCAGGGAAAGGCAGGTCAAAGCCGCCATGAGCTGGCACGGCACACCCACCGGTCCGGCTGTAACGTCAACGTCGGACAACACCACGTGTGGGCGCGGCTGTGGAGAGGCCAGCACCCTGCACGCAGGGCTGGGGGGATGCGGCTGGGAACCCCACACCTCGGGGCTCCGCTCTCTGCCGGTTCTTCTCTCTCTGAAGGCATCGCTTCTTTGCATGTGGGACAGACTCTGCGCCACGCCCAGGGTCTGTGGGGGACGAGCCCTTGTGGGGGGCCGTCACCGCCCAGGGTGGGTGGGCCCGCTCCGAGTCCGCCGTGGGGTTGAGGGCGGGGGAGGTGAGAAGGGCGGGCAGGCCCTGGGTCGCCTATGCTTGCTCTGACCGGAAGCTCCGGGGCGGGAGGGGCCCGTGTGGCGGCGATGGAGCAGGTGATCCTGCCCGGCTGTTTCTCCCGGAACTTCTCTAATCAGAACGGATCTGCTGTCAGGAGCCGCGGCGTGAGCTATGGCGCAGGCGGCTTCCTGGACGCGCAGACCCGTGCAGCCCGGTGCTCGGACTCTTTTTTTTTTTTTTTAGTCTAACAAGAATCAATATTTAAGATTATGCAATGTCCATGCCAGCCCGAGGACAAGGCCGGATAATTTACAATGCAAGGCATCCATTCTTTTGGAGAGGGGAAGGGAAAATCAAGATTTAAGCTTTCCATCCTGGGCTGAACTTGCTCCTCCATCCCTAATGGCACCCGACGTAAATAAGCCATCCATTTTGCTTTGTGTGAGCCGCCTGCACTTCGCAGAGACTCTGAAGAAACTGCCGGGCCGCGTGAGACCCCGGCCGCGGGGCTGGGCGCCACCGCCCGTCAGCGCCGCCCGTGGGCATGCTGCCGCCCGGCCCGCGCCCTCGGAACCTGCCCTCGGAGTCTTTGCCCCCACGACCAGCGGAGAAAGCCGTTTTACTGTCAGCTCCTAATGGTTCTCGTGGCCCATGATTTTAATGTGAAGATTAAATATTTATAAGGGCTCGTCAATAGCTTCCCACAGCGGGTCCCCTGAAGCCGCAGCCGGGCCCTGCTCGTGCACGAAGCCAGAGGTGGAAGGTCAGGCGAGCAGGCAGCAGCATCTGCTGTCGCCAGGGCCGGCCCTTATTTAGGGGGCAGGGCTGGCTCCTTTGTCTCCAGTTACTGGAACCACTGGCCTCTGCCACCTTAGGCGTGATGCGCCAGGGGACCCGCCAGGGACCTCCCTGGACACTGTCCAGCTCAGGTGTCTCTGGAGGAAGCAGGGGCACCACCCTTTCCCGCCACCTGGAGTGAAGGCAGGAAGAGAAGGGGTTTGAACAAAGAGCAGTCTTTCCGCACCTCCCAGGGCAGCGGGACCCCTGGGTCCTGGTGGGGGCCCTGGGGGAGACGCCCCGTCTGCCTCCCGTGGGGTCACTGAGCTTCTGAGATGAACCAGGATGTGAGTGAGCGGTGAAGCACTGCCCACGTGCGAAGACTATTCTTGTTTCCACACCCCAGGGGTGCATGGACGGATGCCTCTTTGAGCTCTGGGGGTCAGGTGACCACTGTCCTCCTTCAGAACCAGCCGGGGTCACGTGACCACAGTCCTCCCTCACAACCAGCCGGGGTCACGTTGTGATGTGACCACTGTCCTCCATCACAACCAGCCGGGGTCAGGTGACCACTGTCCTCCCTCACAACCAGCTGGGGTCATGTGACCACTGTCCTCCCTCACAACCAGCTGGGGTCAGGTGACCACTGTCCTCCCTCACAACCAGCCAGGGTCACGTGACCACTGTCCCCCCTCAAAACCAGCCAGGGCGCCCACACAGAGAAGAGGGGCATCGAGGGCTTGAGGTAGACGGGCTGGCATCCCCATGAGCATGACGCGGCCCTGCCTCCCGAGACTGCAGGGCCCTCTCGTTGGGACACCTGTCAGCCAGGGAAGGACATGGATCTCCGAGACAGGACGCGAGGCGCCTGCAACCCTGCTCCTAATGGGGCACGTCGATGAGGGGACATTGATCACCGCCCGACAGGCCTGGCGGGGCCTCCGCAGGGAGACGGAGCCGGGCCACCCAGGACTGCGCCCCGAGGGCCCGCGGCCGCTCCTGACGGCGGCGATGGTGATGAACACGCATTGATTCCTTTAGTGCCCTCCGGAGCCCCGAGCACGCGCGCGCTTATTGGAAAGTGCCTGAAACCAAATTGAAGACGGGCCCAACGAGGAGAATGAATCCTGCGTTACGGGCATCCAGCGCTGCGAGCAAATGCGGAGAGACAACAGGTACCCCCCCCGCCCGACACCGAAGGAAGACACTCTGCCCCTCTCCGCTCAGCAGCCCGCACCGCTGGCCAGTGAGGCCCACACGCCTCCTGGGACCTGCTTCCCTCCCCGCAGCGGGCGCCCGCCCAGCCCCCAGCACAGCTGTGGTGCCACCAGGCCCGGCCCCCCGCACACAAAACCATTTCCTAACCACTTGCTGCTTGGAAAATGTCAAGTTTGCAGAGAAGTCGGCAGAATAGAAACAGCACAGAGAACCCCGATCACGGTGCCCAGCCTGGCGGACGGCGGCCAGCGCCCACCCCTCCTGGACCCCCCGGCCTGCGTGCGTGTCCCTGACCCGCTCGGGGGGAACAGCACACAGCCCGCGTCCCATCCCGACACTCAGTGTGAGCTCCCCAGAGCGACCTGGGCAGTCGTCCCCCGAGCTCCTGTCGTGTCCACTGACTCGGTAATGTCCTTCCCAGCCTCTCCCCTGTGACCCAGGGCCCAGCCCAGAGCAGGCAGCCAGCTAGCTGCCAGGTCTCCATAGTCTCCTGTCACCTGGAACATTCTCTCAGCCTTTGTCTTTCCTGACATTGACATTTCACAAGGAAATTCCAGGACTTCACAGCAGTTTCCGCCCCGGCCTGCTGGGCTAGAAGAACCCGCAGACACAGGGAGACCCGGCCTCGCCCTCCAGCGTGGGCGTCGCCCTGACGGTGGCCCCCAGTGTGGGTGTGGGGAGGGCAGAGGTGCCCAGCTCTCTGGAGGGGCCCCTTTCAGCCACCAGCTGCTTGGCTCGCAGACTCACAGTGCAGGCAGCGCTCCCTGGGGGCGTGCAAGTGTGTGTGAGGCCCCCGGAATCCTGGGGTGCTCGGGGACTCACTCCTGGCTGGGCTGCACCCCAGAATCACTGATGAGCAAGAAAGCCGAGGAGCTCGTTTCACATTCACCTAAGAGCGACCTTGACCCAGACTGACGTTCCAAGTCCGTGGCTCTGACCCTGGGACTGTTCCCCATGGAGCCCTGTGGCACCCCCGCAGAGCCAGGGGGGCCCCGGGAAGCCCCGGGGAGCAGAGCAGCCTCGGGAAACAGCTGTCTCCTCAGCGCCTCCTGGCGCCGGTAAGAGCAGAAGAGAGAGCGTGGGGCGTTGGGGAGAGAAACAAGAGGAGAGGCCCTGGTACAAGGAGGGGCAGGGACGCGGGGGCCAGAGCCGGCACTCTGGACGCTCAGCCCCGGGGCCTGCGCCGACCAGGGGCCCGGAGCGCTCCCGGGGTGAGAAATGGTCCCAGACAGGGGTGTGACGACTAAACGCGACGGGACATCTTGGACTGGATTCCGGAACAGAACAAGGACAGTCGTGGAAACGCAGCTGAGATCCGAGTAACGCCTGTGGTTCGGTTAGTAGTGTGGACCGCGGTTGCTGTCTTAGTTTTTCTACCTGCCCCACCATCACCTAAGCTGCTAATGTCACAGGGAGCTGGGGCACGGGCACATGGGGACACTTTGCATTGTCCTTGTGGCTCCTTTTCAATCTGAAATGACATCAAATTGAAAAGCTGCAACGCACAGAAGGCAGCGGTGGAGGCCCCCCGGGCACGCCGGGGCCACGTGACTCCGGCGGCAGCACCAGCAGCTCCTACAGGCCCCTGTTCCTTCTGCTTCTAGAAGGTATTCCAGGAGCTCAGCCCTTAAACCTCTTCCCAAAGATCCTGAAGCTGCTTAACACCCCACCATCCATCTCCCGCCGCTTAGGAAAACACTCAGTGCTAAGAGATGAACCGGAGCCACGTGCTCCGAGCCCGGGCGGCTGACGCAGGAACGGCTCCTGGGATGTACAAAGAACGCCGACAGCTCACTATCGAAACGGCACAAGGACACATGCGCCAGGAGCAAACAGCCCATCCCCGAGAAGATACAAAAACAGCCAGGCCCCCCGGAGCAGTGTGCGAGCCCACGCGTCACCCAGGAAACGCAAAATGAAGCCACCCGATTTCACCCCACACCCACTCGGGGCAAAACGGAAAAGAACGGCAACCCGCAAGGCTGCGTAGACTGCTGGCGGGTGTGTACAATGCACAACCGCTTCTTCAGAAAAGTGAAGGTGTCCACGAAGGTACGTGAACCTCCGCTTTGCACACACCTGGAGAGATGCCAACACCTGCCACAGAAGACGAGAACAAGGAGGTGACGGCGGCGGCTAAAAGCCGGAAACATCCGTGTCCGCCAACACGAAACCAACCAGCAGTGGCACATGCCTGCGAGGGAAGATTGAGCAGCAATGGGAAACGAACTTGAATGCAGGCAACGACACAGCTGCAGCTCAGAACCTGCTGAGCATGGAAGCCCGACCCCGAGGGTCCAGCGTGAGGCCCCTTACAGGAAGCTCACCCAGAGCGGAGCCACGGCCACGGAGGCGGAGCGGGGCCCCCGGGGTGTAGGCCCCTGGAGTGATGGAAAGGTTCTTAGTATTTAAACACTTTTACACTGTGGTAAAATAGGCAGAACAGTTGCCACATTAGCTGCCTCGTTCAGTGGCGCCGAGGCCATTTGCTGTTGTACAACCCTCACCCCTCCTGCCTAAGCCTTTACGGCTTGTTTACACCCACCGTGCGTGGACGTGGGAGGCCGTGCCCACCTTCCGGCTACTGGGAGTGCTGCGGCTGGAACGCGGGGTGCAGGCATCAGGGCAAGTTCTGTATCCTGATCGGGGAGTTCGGGACACATTTCAGACCCGTTAGACGGTACCCTGAAAATCTGAGCACCGCCTGTTCTCAGGACAGGCCCGGGGCCCAGTCCTCCACCCCGTGCCCCACCCCCACCTGCGGGCCCCACCTGGGGGTGTGGAGGGACACCCCTCCCACTTTCCCACCAGGTCGTCCATCCGGGGAACGCCAGGATTTCCGGGAGATCCTGTGGCTGGGCTCAAGCCTCTCACAGACCTCAGGCCTTTGTCTGGTCTCCCCCAGGTCTTCAGTCCTTGCTGACCCCGGAGGGAGGCGGCCTGCTCCCCCGAGAGTGGCTGTGCCCAGGAGTGGCTGTGCCCAGGAGTGGCTGTGCCCAGGAGTGGTGGGCACGGGGCCAGCGTGGACCGTCCCCACGGTTCCCCATGCGGACAGCACAGGCGCTCCCAGCTCGGGGGCCGCGTCTGCACACATCCATCCTTGAGCACAGCAGCGGCAGAGCTGCAAAGGGCTGAGGGCCTCGGCTTCCCTGGACACAGTCCTGAGTTGCATTAATAAAGAGAAACAGTAGGACTCGTGGCAAAAATAATAAAGCCGCCGCCCGTTGGAGAGGAGGAGCCGAACGCTCTCTCTGGGGGACCCATGCCTACTCCTGAGCTAATTCTTTTCTGAAATAAGTTTGATCTGTCCTCAAAAATAATTAAAGCCGCGGACACTTCCGTGAAGACAACTGGAACAGGAGCCTGAAGGTGAGCCGGCTCCCAGCCTGGGCGCCTGTCTGCGGGCCTGGTCTCGGTGCAGACCGCGCTCTCGCCGCCTCCGCCTCCCGCAGGCTGGGGTGGGAGCCCGTGTGGGCATCAGCCGTGCAAGCCAGTCCCAGAGTCCTTTCCAAATGAGCTGCGGCGTGACGTCAGGAAGGACAGCAGAACCCCTAACCGCACCCCGGTGCTCCCGGCTGGCCTGGCTCCCCCTGGTGCACCCCGGTGCTCCCCTAACCGCACCCCAGTGCTCCCCTAACCGCACCCCCGGTGCTCCCGGCTGGCCTGGCTCCCTGAGGCCGGTGGAGAGGAACTCAAACCTACGTAAGAGCCGCTGCCCAGCCTGCAGCCCCCGGAAGGCCCCGGGGGACCTGTCCCCAGCGAAGTCCACAGCCAGACAGGTCACGGACAGTGATGGGCTCCGGAGCCGGCGGCCCTCCCGCAGAGCACAGGAGCCGCGAAAGGCTGCCTCCCACTCACCCCGGGGCTCTGGGGCTCTCTGCCTGGGGTCAGGGGTCAAAGCCTCTTTCCACCCCAGGACCAACTGGGAGGGGCCCTCACACACCCACCTGAACAGGCTGCGGGGGGAGGTGGCCTGGGCTGTCCTCGGGTCCTGCAAGCACTTTTAATTCTCGGGGTTGGCATTCAAAGCTCCTTTCCTCCTCCTCCTCCGTACACTGAACTTCATGGCGGGTCACTGGATACACAGAGTACACCCTGTCACGGCTAATTCCTTAAAGGGCTGCCGCATGTGGATGTGGGTACATTCGCGTCTTGTAAATGTTACAACGTGTACACGAACCACTACTGCCAATGCCATCAGATCGTTATCATTCCTGCCGACCCTGTTGGGGCCCCTGGCCTGTGGAACCGTAGCAATCCGCGGGAGCAGCCTGGAAATAGCAGTATCTGTGTCAACCCCAAAGAAGGCCGTCTCAGTTAAAAGTAAAAGGAAAATGACTCAGTATCATGGTGGGGCATGTTACTACGGTAAGCCCTTTCCCGAGGCTGCAAAAAGGAACATATGGTGCCGTTTGAGATCCACCAATCACACAGGAGAGCCGGAGGAGCCACGGGCTGAAGCCAGAGTCCGGGCGGGGCAGGGCCTCCAGCC
The DNA here is from genome assembly GCF_951640355.1 of Cnephaeus nilssonii. Classification (NCBI taxonomy): domain Eukaryota; kingdom Metazoa; phylum Chordata; class Mammalia; order Chiroptera; family Vespertilionidae; genus Cnephaeus; species Cnephaeus nilssonii. Next base: position 58,640,224 of record NC_137087.1, read on the forward strand.
GGGGACGCTGGGCACCGCGGCCATGCTCTCGCCACTCAATGCGAAGGGCAGATGCCCCCAAGGGAAATGCACGGCCGGGCGGCGAGTGGACGGGAGTGTCACCTCCAGAATTTCCACCCTGCGAGTGACGGACGCAGCCTGTGGTCCCCAACTTTCCCTGGCCTAACTGGCTATTGTGGGGCGTGGGGCACGGAAGGACGTACTGATGTTTAAGCGGGTCCACTTTTTCAGCATCACCTTGGAAGCTGTCTGGCTTTCACACCATCGGCCCACATTTCGCTTCCCCGCCAGGGCGCGCAGCGCTGGTCGCGCCTGGAGCACCTGCGTTCGCCACGCCATCCAACAGACGCAGGGACGACAGCCTCTCGCCTCTGAGCAAGACGTCAGGAAGCGATGCGTGTTCAGAAAACAGCACAAGTGTCTCCCAAATCCTTTCCAGACACCATCTCGGTTCAGAGGTTCCTGGCAAAGGACAGGGTGCCGTGGGGCCGTTCACCAACAAAGTGACACCCTAATGGACAAAAGCTCAAAGAGAGTGACCCTCAGCTCAGCTCACCAGATAAAAGCAGTGACTCTGAACATGAAATGCAAGTACTTTCAGGAAACACATCATTTTAAGTTTTGTACTTAAAGTAGGACTTACTAAAATGTTCTATCTTACATTATTTCCTTTGGATATGCTAAATGAAAACCTCACGTTCTATTACGAAGAACTTAAAACATGGACCAAGTCAACAGAACAGCATAATGAGCCCTGTACACCTCTAACCCAGCTTCCCTACCCATCAAATCCTGCCATCCTGGCTTCATTTAGGCTCCTCCCCAATTACCTCCTTCCTCCAGGTAAAATTTACATACTTTAAACCATACCAATCTTAACTACACGTGTTTGATGAATAAAAGATATACTCCCTTAACCTACACCCCCATCAAGACATAGATTTTTTTTCATCATCCAGAAAGTTCCCAGATAACCCTCACGCCACTCCAGGCGACCGGCCTTCTGAATGCTCTTCACTGCAGAGAAATCCTGCGTCTTCCTGAACATCATATAAATGAAATTACGGAGTGTGTACCTCTTCACTCAGCATGTCAATGAGAGTCACACACATTGTTGCATAAACAGGCATTGCTTCTGACTGCCGAGTAGTATTTCATTGTGTGACTATCCCACAGATTGTTTGTCCGGTCCTCTGCTGGGTGCCATTCGGATTATTTCCAATACTGGGTTGTTATGAATACAACCACCACGGCCTTCCAGCTTCGTCCTTTCTAAGGTTGTTTTGGCTCCTCCAGATTCTTTGCATTTCCACGGAGTTTCAAAAGTCGTGCCAAATTTTATTCAATCTTGTGGAGATTACGATTGGAATTGCTTTGGAATTCTAGATAAACTTATAGAGAGTTCACACATGAATGGTATTTATTTTCCAATCCAGGAACGTTGCATATCTCTCCATTCATTCTGGTCTTCTTCAATTTCTCTAAGAAATATTTTATAGTTCTCAGTATGGAGAGCTTGATCATCATTCATTAAATCTATTTCTAAATCTATTTTGCTTTTGGATTCAATTACAAATAGTGCTGCTTTTATTGAGTTTTCCACTTGCTTCCATTTGCTTTGTGACAATATAAAGAAATACCACTGGGTTTTTTTGTTTGCTTTTTTTGCATATTGGCCTGGCTAGATTCACTTTATTGGCTATCCCGTCTTTCCTTGTTGACTCATTAGGGTTTTCTACGCACACAGTCAGGCCACCTCTTTCCCAGCATCTTCATGAATTGTTTTACTTGCCTCACTTCATAGCTGTCCTATCAGGTGCACGCGGAATAGAAAGGTGAGAGCAGGCACTGCCTGGCTCCTCGTCTTAGGGGAGAAGTATTTCAACATTAAGTGTTTGTAAACTGTGGGCTTTTCACTGGTGCCTTTCATCGGGTTGAGAAACTTCCTTTTTATTCCTAGTTTGCTGAGAGCTGTTTTAATGAACAAGTGTTGAGTTTTTAAAATGCTTTTTTTTTTGCATCTATTGAGATGGATTCCTTTATTTTCTTGTGTATTCTGTTAAGTGGCGGATTACATGGTTTGGTTTCTGAACACTAAACCAACCTTGCATTCCTGGGATAAACCCACCTGATCACTGCTTTTCTTCACTAGTGTTTTGTGAAAGGTTTTTTTTTGCATCTATGTTCATAAAAGATATTGGTTTAGAGTGTTTTTCTGGTAATGTTTCTGTCAGGATTTAATATAAAGGTTATTAATGTTTAAAATCTGCTTTATTCCAATTTTCACTCCATGTGACTTAAATGTAACTGAAGCCAGAAAGGAGACGGGAAGATAATGTCTTAGTAGCATTACAATGGCAGTATTGTTATTATTGCATTGGGAAAACTGCTCTATTCTCAGGAGGGAAGAGAAAGATAGAGCAGAATGAGAAGGGATGGTGAGGGCGAGCAGCTCAGAATTGACAAAATGCCCACAGTGGTTTTGGGGTTCCTCGCTCTCCCATTCATGACGCCTGACCACTAACTTCACTGTTCCTCAAACGTCTACCTCTTATTAGATTTTTAGGTGCAACTAGTTTTCCAGTTATAGTAGAAATCCCTGGGAAAACTGATGTATTTTCTCAAGACAAGTCTAATTAGATGTAGAAAATGTTGAAAGGAGGCATATCAAATGCTCTATGTGATAAATGGCATTTTAAAGGTGATTGAGAGAAATAGCTACCTTTAGCATCATTGGTCTTCTCAGATGATCCATCCCGAGGCCCTGCTATGTCATGAAGTGTCTGGGGATAAGCAGGCGGTGACCAGAGACACAGCCTGGAATCTGGCCATCTACAGTGAGTGGCTACAGAGAGCAGCTCCAGCCTAGCACAGGCTGGGAGGGACAGTGTGGGGACAGAGATGATGGAGTGGGTGCAAGGCAGGACCAGCAGTGTCGGAGGGAGATGGGCGGGGGGGGGGCGGGGCAGGAAGGAGAGAGTGGGAAGGGGAGACGTGCAGTGGTGGACGGATGGCTGAGCCACCCGGGACTTTGGTGAACTAGAGGACTGCAGGCGGTCAGCCATTGGACCCCAGGACTCCAAGGATCCCTGAGAGGGATGCTCCGTGCCTGCCCTCTGACCCCCCGTGCGGGCTCTCTAAGCTGAGGCCGCAGCGGCACAGCGCAGCCACCCACTGGCCATGGCTAGGGTAACCGCACTCTAATATAAATAGCAGAACAAATTAATTAGGGCCTGAAGCGTGGGTAACTTCCGCATGGACCAGCTTAGTGACTTTCTGTGGAGACAACACAGGCAGGTTCCACGCTCTTGTCCAATTCTTGAAAACAACAACATTCAAGGCCAATTATATCCAATCCTCTGAGTCTCCTGGGTGAATCCGGATGAGCAACTCCACGAGGGTAGATCCAGACCTTGCATGGACGGCAGGGGTCGGTCCTTCATTCTGGAGGTCAAGGGCACCTTTGGAGAAGGTCGGTCTCATCATCTACCCCAAGCACTCTGCTTCCAGAATCTGTATCCCACCTGCAGACTTGCAAGATACTAGACGAGCAACTTCCAGATCTGCCTCAACCTGCTCCATCTTCATAGCGTTTCTGTGATGTGATTACTGACGGTCCTTTTCTTCACGATCTGCTCCCTTAGAATGCAAACCCCACTGGGGCAGGGGCGTCACCTGTCCTGCCCCAGTTACACCCCGAGATCCCAGAACAGTGCCTGGTCCAGGGCGAACAAGCAAATCCCTGTTGGAGGAATAAACTGATCCACTGATGATAAGAGAGCAATTGTTGGATGGTGTGGACTGGCGGTTCCTTTGAAAGGATCTAGTTCAATTCTTTTGGGATGGAAACTTTGGTCAAAAGGCCTGGCTCAGGCTCCCGCTGACGGAATCTATGGGTCTCGGCGAATGTGAAGTCCAAGCTGCAGTCCATCTACTGCGACGTGGCCGTGACCGTCCTGGCTGCGCAGCCCCGAGGCCTGAGGAGGCGTCCCGCGTTGGTGAGGCGCCGCGCAGGGGGCGGTGCGGCTCTGAGTTAATTCAGGGGGAAGGACTGCCCACAGCGACGACGCGGCTGGTCCGGGACCCCGTGCTCTGTGGACAGGGTCACTCGCTCAGGCTCAGGTGTGACTGTGTTAATCAGAGATGCTTTGTTGTTTATTGAAAACCGTTACAAAGGGGTTGGAAGTGCATTTTTAAAAGATTGCTCCACACGGAGGTATCTGTCTGCGCTGTTCAGGAGAAAAAGCAGCCTTTTTGTGTTTGGAGTATCAGTTAACGTGTAGATAGAACTTGCTCGTGAAAGTTATTAATACACATTAATAGGTGCGTGAACTCCTTTGGGACACAAGTCCAAAAGGGGACAGAAACCTGGAGATCTCCTATTTGATGCTGAAATTTGATGATGACCCATTTACTTTCAGGTGTGGGGCTTCCCCACTGTCGTAGGTGTGGGGGTACCTACAGGCAGGCGCAGGCACATCACACACAGAGGACGAGGGGGCGGAGCTGGGGTAATGCTTCGTCCGAGGTGGGGGTGGCGGCTTTTAAATCTGCATCCCGGTCCCGACGGGTCTGCTGACTTCCCAGCTGCCAATCTCTCCGTCTGCCAAGTGCCCGCCACCAGGAGAAGAGGCCGCCTCTGCCACTCCCCTCTCACCTCCACGCCCTCCACCTGAACGTGACCTAGAGCCAGTCTCCCTAAGGGGGCACACACACGGCCCCTCGCTCTGACCGCAGGCGACTTTCCCGGCTCTGGAGCACCGTCAGAGAGAACCAGGCGCGTGCAGGGATCGCTTCCCCGGGGCCACCGGGCTGCCGTGGGACTCGGAGCCCAGGACGGAGCAGCTGCCCTGGGACAGGAGGCCCGCCCAGGAGGTCTGTCAGTCTGTCTGTCACATGTCCACTGCAGACAACGGGCAGCCAGGGATGGCATCGCCAAGCAGCCGGGACGAGAGGCACCGGAGACGGGGGCTGTGGTTGCAAGAAGCCAGCAGGGAGCCCAGGCCCAGGCCCACGTGCGGCCTCGCCACCTCTCAGGCCAATCCCCCTCGCAGGGACGCGGCGCTCGGCTTTGGCGCTGGTGCCGGGCACGCACCGGAGCCTCAGCACAGGCACGCCGTCCCCTGTGCCTCTTCGGTGTGGGAACCGGGCTGTGAGCTCACGCACGCAGTCGGTGTGGATCATCTACTCCGCGGCGAGCTCTTGCATTCACTTTCAAACCCGAGAACCCCGAGCGCCAGCTGCTCACCTCCGGGGTCCCCAAGAACAGACTGACCGAGAGGCGGCCCTGGTGCGGCCAGCTGTCCCCGGGGACAGGCCGGCTCTCCAGTGTCCAGTCACCCCACCGACAGTCACCGGGAACAGAGAAGGAACAGGCCCCGAAGAGCAGGATGTTTTTGTGCTTAAAATCAAGTCCCTCCGCCAGGTGCCAACCACGTGGCCACTTGATTGATGGCGGCAAATAAGGGCTCTCAGTGCGGCTGGGAGTGCGCCTTCGCGGAAAGCCAGGGATGAATAAAAGATACGAGAGCGCAGCAAACACGGCGCAAGGGCAGCGCACGCAGGCAGTACATTAGCATCGTGGAGGGCCGTGAACAGGCCCGCAGAGCTGGCAGCCGGGCCCCGCGTCGCAGGTCCGTGGGAACAGGGCACACGTGGACTCCTGCCCGTGGCCCCTCTCTTCTGGGGTAGCCCAGTAGTCGGAAGCTCTGAGCAGATTAATTTCTCCGGCCTCATCCCTGCTGAATTACAGGGGCCTGGTGCGCCCCGCCCCCCGGGCCCTGGGCTCCCCTCCACGCCGAGTGCCGTGTCAACAAAAATGTGATAGTGACATTTCTCCCTCTCTCTCAATTACATGGAGGCTTTTCCCTGCCAGCGTAAAACACATATTGTGCTCCGGCGAGGTGCATTGTACCGAGGTCAGCGGGAACTCATTGTCCTTCTGCTTTGGAACAAGAACACTGACATCTGTAAGATCGCTGTAAATACTCCAAGTGGCGGAGACTCGGCATGCTGGGCAGGGAGGGCAGGGAGCAGGAGGGCAGGGCCCGGGGGAGGGAGGTGGGACAGGGGACAGAGAGATGCTGAGGGATTGACGAGGGCTAACCCAGGGGCCCGGCTTGCCCAGGGAAGGTTTTGCTAAATGTTTCATATGCATATTTGGCAAATATCTACAAGACAGCATCGGCTGCAGTGCCCACTGCGGACAGGAGGCCCGGCAGGGCCAGTGGTGGCCCGGGGCATGGTGTGGCTGTGAGTTCCAGTGTGGGGGGGGAGAGGGCAGGAGGAGCCTGTCCCCAGTGCCACCGAGCCACTCACTGGACAGTGTGAATCAGTAAGTGGAGCTGGGGTGGGGGTCGACCCGCACAGAGATCCGGGAAACAAGGCCTGCTGGGAGCCGGTCCCCCCGCAGAACGGCCGGCCTTTCAAGTCAGTGTGGGAGCAAACCAAAGGCAGGTCTGACATCCAGCGGGAGAGTCTCTTCTCCGGAGCAGAGGCTGCTCGTGGCAGAGGGAGTTTGGCGGCAGGCAGGGGGCTGCGTGGATGACAAAAGGACTACAAACGAGGGAGATTCTGAGGGAGATTCTGTCCCCGCAGCGGTGAGACAGGAAGTCCCACTCGGCTTCTCCTTCCCCACCCGTGGTACAGGACGAGGCTGCGTGTGCGTGTGCATGCATGTGTGAAGAGGGAGAGGCTGCGTGTGTGTGCATGTGTGTGAAGGAGAGGCTGAGTGTGTGTGCATGTGTGAAGAGGGAGAGGCTGAGTGTGTGTGCATGTGTGAAGAGGGAGAGGCTGAGTGTGTGCATATGTGAGGAGGGAGAGGGTGCGTGTGTGTGCATGTGTGAAGAGGGAGAGGATGAGTGTGTGCATATGTGAGGAGGGAGAGGGTGCGTGTGTGTGCATGTGTGAAGAGGGAGAGGCTGAGTGTGTGTGCATGTGTGAAGAGGGAGAGGCTGAGTGCGTGCATGTGTGAAGAGGGAGAGGCTGAGTGTGTGTGCATGTGTGAAGAGGGAGAGGCTGAGTGTGTGTGCATGTGTGAAGAGGGAGAAGCTGAGTGTGTGTGCATGTGTGAAGAGGGAGAGGATGAGTGTGTGTGCATGTGTGAAGAGGGAGAGGCTGAGTGTGTGTGCATGTGTGAAGAGGGGAGGCTGAGTTGTGTGCATGTGTGAAGAGGGAGAGGCTGAGTGTGTGTGCATATGTGAGGAGGGAGAGGGTGCGTGTGTGTGCATGTGTGAAGAGGGAGAGGCTGTGTTTGTGTGTATGCATATGGAAGATGCATAGTCCGAGTATGTGTGTGTGCATGTTTATGTGTGCACATGTATGTGCACATATGTTCCTGTGTATGCATGTGTACAAAGATATGCATGTGTGAGTGTGCACAGGTATGCGTGTGTGTGTGTGTGTGTGTGTGTGTGTGTGTGTGCAGGTCCCAGTGCGTTTCCCCCGTCCTGGTCAGAGTCTGTCAGAGGTAGAACGGAGAGCCACCTGCCTGGGGACTTGGCTTCTGCCGTGTCTGGTGCCACCCCCCGGGTCTGAGGTGACCGTGGCGCTTCCCAAAGCCCCGTGCGGCTCTGCCTTGGCCCCGCCCCCGGCAATGAATTCATTTCCCCCCGGACTTTCTCCCCTCTGTCGGCACCCTTTCCCTGTGGCCAGAGCTAGAGCAGTGAGCATGTGATTTCAATTTGAAATTAAAAGTCATGTCTGAATAACAGAACGGCATTCTCATTTCCTAATACCCCGGTTTTTACTACTTTGCATTCAACTGTGAAAAGTCTTTTAAAACTCGGAACAGCAGTAAAACTTGAATGAATTTTTGACCCATTATTGCATAGCGGGTGCGCCTTCCAAGTCGGAGAGACTGCCAAGTTCTCCCCACCTAATATTTCCACTTTAATTGTGCCACTTGAGAAATTTACGTGCCTCAAAATATGGCATGAATCTTACGCTTATTGCAGTATCATTAGCAGCAACATTTAGGCAACATCTGTGTGCTATAGAACTAATTGAAGTAGCAGAAGTGGCAGCTGTAAATCCACAGGAAGATGGCAGTTTGCACCCAGCACTGCTGAGCTAGCTGCTAACTGTCAGCCTGTTCCCGCAATCTGCTCGCGAGGACCGCGGCACAGGCTCACAATGTCCAAAAAAATACCGCGCCGGGGCTAATGATCCTATTAACCACTTTGCCGCACCAATTTGGCTGTTTTTCCAGTTTCCTTGTTGAATTTCATTATAAATTTCTCCATTCCTGTAAAAAGTCCAGCATGAGACGTGTCTGACTTTAAGCGACTTACCTGAGCCGAGAAACGCGCGTCTGGCCAGACCGAACGACGGATTGATTTTTTGGTTATTTAATCATTCCGCTCTCCCACCACCAGCTCCTTTCCGTCGCTTCAACATTTTTATCACACACGTCTCTGTTAAAAAAAAAAAATAACTTCAACATCCCTGGTAATGTTGATATTTAAAGCAATGGCATTTTCTTCCCACGGACATAACATTTTCAATAATCAATACAGGATGGCAACCGTAATTTATTACCGGGAGGGGGTGGAGAGAGACGGTAGGAGCGGACCGGGACACGCCGGCAGTTTGCCGAGGGACCAGGAGGCTCCGGGTGTTTGAGGGGCTGGGGAGCATCAGGGCTGAGCCCCCAGGTTCACACGTCACGGCCGATGCGTGGAGGCAGCCACACGCTGGGCAGACCCACCGGGCACCGCCTGCCTTCAGCGCTGACAGCAAATAACGGCGATCCTCCCGCGGAGAGCCAGCCAGCAGGAGCGGGCAATCCCCGAGGCCACTCGTTCTGGGGGAGGAACGTGGGCACTGGAGCCAATGCTTTCATTCAGAACATTCCCTCCGGTGCGCGCCACGGGCAGGACTCCCACGCAGGCCTCCTCCAGGGCCCGCCCCTGCGTGTTTTTGTCTGGCGGGGCGTGGAGGCGCCTCTCCGCTGCCTGGCCCGGCGGCAGTAACGTCGCCGGCGTCTTCCGAAGCACGCGAGGGTGCAGGGAACACACAGAGGGGACCCCTGCAGTCTACCGGGGCTGCTGTGTTTGCCAACAGCCCGGCTTCATTAGAAAATTGGCACGTCCACCCCGCTGCCTGTGACACGCCGTTAACTGCGGACATTTGCGGTCTTAATGCTCAAGGACTCAGGGACCGACGGATAAGGGGGGAGCCGGGGCCTGCTGACCCCTGCGCCCGGGGTGGCACGCCGCCTCTCCGTATTGAAAATCAATAGCCCACGTGGCTGCGGCAAGGTCGGAGGTCTGCAGAATGAACTTCCTGGCACTACATTACGGACCCGTGTTTCTTGGTTTATTTTCTAACAATAACACATTTGAAGGGGACCCGGTTAGGAACCACTGAGGCGGCGCCGAGCGAGAACCCAGCGGCCAGGGTCTCCCGCCAGCTCGGGCCACGGGGGAGGATGCGGAATGCTCCGTCCGTCTGTCCGCAGTTCGTTCTTTTGTTTTGGTTTTAATGGACTCCTCCTTCAGGGGCCGAGTTCTCACCTGAGCAGAGGAGGATGGAAGCGGGTTTGGAAACCATCCATCCCTGACTTATCACAATGAGGCAGCTTAATAGCAACATGGGTGCTGTCCCCGCTCCTGGGATTCCATTCCAACGGAGAAGCCAGCCCCCAGGCCTCAGTGTTAGACTCGCTTCCTTTGAACGAATCCCTCAGCACGCGTGTCCCGGAGCCTGGCCCCCACACGGAGCCTTCACACTCGGAAACACAGAGGCCCCAGTCATAGGTAGAGGGGCTACAGCCACTGATACTTTTATTTCCTAGCATGCTGAGAAATTCACACTTATTCCTTTGTTAAAGAGAACAAAATCCCAACACGTAATAGCCCGGATTAGCAAATACTTAATCTATAATTTCCAGAGCCAATACCAGTGAGTGAGCAGAGCGGGCCTGTACCCGCTTTCTGCAATCCTCCCAATGCCACGTTGTCCTCACTCGAACTGCGGGAAGGCCGGGCCTCGCGGGGACGGGCCGCTGAAAAGGCGGAGCCGCGGAACAGCCTTGCGGCGAACTGGGCGCTGCGTGTCCGATCTGGCGCTCACGCTCCCAGGCGGGCGGGAGTGTCTGTGAGTTCGGCCGCCGTGCGGATCCGGGACCCGCCAGCGCCTTCCCTGATGCACGGAGCTCCGCGGGCCCCGCCTTGCCGTGGAAGGTTCGGGGACCCGCACGTGGCTTTGTACCATCTCAGCGGTCACTTGGAAAGGCCGGCTCCCCGGGTTATGCCGATCTTCCCCGTGTTGACACGTCTCGTCATGTGACATTGAGAAGCTGATGTTTGCTAATGTCACCGCCAAGCTTGTCAGAAAGGTCTTTAAGGATCCAGAAGCTGTATAGCTACAGTGGCAGATAGGAGTTTTTAAAAATTCTCATTTTTGTTCAAAAACGTAAGTTTTTATCATCAGAACCTGGAAGGGCCAGGTTCGCTTCCTCCGCTTGGGGAAAACATGCAGCAAACACAAGTCTGAACTGTCCTTGTTGGCCGTTGTCTCTTAATGTGAAGCCTGACCAAGCCGGTGCCACCGGGATGGTCCCAGCTCCCGGCACACACGGTCCCCCCTGACTCTCCCTCGGCTCCTGCAAAGATTCTCTCCAGCCCACGGCCCTCCTGGTTCACGGGTGAGTGCTGCGTTGTAACCTCTGCTCTGGGCACGGCGTGGAGGCCGTGGGGCTGGGACGTTTTGTGGGTGACGGTCCCTCAGACACCCTGCTCCAGGTCTTGCTAGGCTACGAGTCTGAAAACCCAGGGCCAAACCTTGTTCCCAAACCCAAGGCCTGAAGGCCGGGGACCCCACTGTCAAAGCCCTGGCGGTGCTGCACACCTGCTCGGACCTCCGGTCCCCAAGAGGGGCTGTGAGTGCCCTGGGACAGTGACAGGGGGCAAGCACGGCTGAGAGGGCGGGACTCCCGTCAGGGGGCAGCTGCAGAGCGGCTCAGGCAACTCGACTGTGCTGGTTGCAGACGGGGAGCGTGGGCTCCGGCCCGCATGGGGCCAGGCCCCTCCCCTGCATGTGCCAGCCGCCACGATCCTGGCACAGGCTGCCCCCTCCGGCACCAGTGCTTGTAGCGGGTGCTCCCAGCCTGCTCAACCAGGAGTAAGAACCCCCTCTGCATGAAACTAGTTCAAGGGGGTTAACACCGACCATTTCTAGAGGCAGCCACAGGGCCAAGAATCTGACCGGAAATAGGCCCACAGCCGTACTGGACGATGACCTTCAGTGACTCCCGAAATGTTTCAAATTATGGAATGCTCAATATATGAAAGCAAGCTGTGAACGAGTATTACAAGGGCTCCAGCGAACCTACAACCCAGACCAAGAACCGCAGCAATGCACGGCGGTGGGCTGGCCACCCAAGGTCTCTGCGTAGGCTGTTCTCCGGCCTCTGCCCCGAGGCCTGGATAGGGCTGTACTGCGTGCATGTTGATTTAAAGCAATAAACATCCTCCAGGCTTGAGAGCTTTATAAAATGGGTGCTGTATACCCTATGCAATCTCCTGCAACTCACTCTGTCTGCCCATCTGAATCATCGGTGCTATGGCACAGAGCATACTCACCGCTGTTGCCGCGCCACGCTCTGCCACGCTCCGCCACGGTACCCACCACTGCCCGTGGGCCGGATCGCTGTCTTCCAGATGGATGTTGGGATGGAAGGCGCAGCTCCCGCCCTGCAGTGCCGTGCACGTGCCCAAGGCTTCCGGTTGGGGGAGGGGGGTGTGCCTGGGAGGGGGAAGGGGAGGAAGGCTGGTGAGAAGCTGAGGCCTGTCCGCGCTCCAGGGAAACACCACCTGAGTGTCCACAGTCCCCGCGCACACAGACTGAGTGTGCTTCTCAATATTTTACAGACATGGCCCTTCAAAGTCCTGGAACACCAACCAGAGTCAGTTCTACGTGCGCACGGCCACGAGTGGGCTGTTCTAGACTTGATTCTAGAACAATAAGGACTGGCATCAGTCCCCAGGGCTCAGCACAGACCCTGAGCTGAAGGCCTGGGCTCAAGTCTAGGCCCCATGACTTAAACGCTGAGAGACGTGGGGCACAGCACTCCCCTTCCCTCCCTGCTCGGGAAATGCCGTTAGGGTGGGTGAGGGTTGGGAGTTTTGACAAAGGACGGAAAGGCTAGCTTTTGTCGGCAATGCTACATACTTACTAAAACGCTTTCTGGAGATGCCCAGGAGACAGACGTTTTCGCGGCAGAGCTGTGGGCACCCCGTCTGGGGAGCAGGGACCCTGGCGGCCGGATGAGACCATCAACCATCCCACGGCGCTGGCTCAGGCTGCGGAGCGCTGGAGGGGAAGCCGGGAGGAGGGCCCCAGGCCGCGCGGGGTAAGCTGGCTCTTCACCCCTGCTGGGCCCTGGAGCTCTGCTGTGCTGTCGGGAACACGCCGATTTTTTTAGAAGTTCAAGACAACTCTTTTCAGGGATGTCTTCTTGGAGTTGGGGTGTCTAAGGCGGACCCGAAAGCTCAGCCACCAAACGCACGCGCAGGCCACGTTTTTCCGAAGCGGAGGCGGCCCAGCCGCTTGCTGTCAGTGGCCGACAACGCTCCCCGCGCCTGGGCTCGCTTGTTTTTGGCCCAGGACTCGGCTCTGCGAGCGGGCGGCTGTGTTTCTCCAGTCGCGAGGCGAGCTTCCAGGCGCTCTTCAGATAGTCATCGTCTTGATCTTAAATGTAAACACTGCCACCGCGGTTTAGAGAGAGATTAATGATTTGCTGACACCTCCGTACGCCCTGCCCTTCGGAAGCGAGCCCCAACCAGCACATTCGTCCTTGTTTCCCAGGGCGCCCGGCGAACCCGCCCCCGTGGTGGCCGAGTGGCCGGGGAGCTGGGGCCGGGCATCTTTTCTGAGCCAGTGCCCGCCGACAGGAAGTTCACATCTGTCCTTTGTCAGCCGGATGGTCGGAACTGCCATGAACTGGGTCTGTCCGCCTCTGGAGGAGAAACAAGCAACCCCATGAGCTCCCTCCCAGAGGAGGAAGCTGAGGCCCACACAGCCTGTGCGGGCTGGCCGACCCCACAGGCACTGAGAGCCCCATTAGGCTGCCCATCGCTGCCCCTCACCGGGCCCCGGCCAGACCAGCCTGCAGGTGCCAATCCAGTGATGACCAGGCCTCCTCAGCCCACGCCCTGTTTCCCTGGGGCCCCTCCCAGGTCCTGGGGCAGCCCGCCAGTTCCCTCACCTCTGGCCCAGGCCACTTCATCGGGCAACGGTGCCCAGGACACGCGTCCGGCAGCCTGGCCTGCAGGACAGCCCGCCTCACTCACGCCACCACCTCGGACGTCTCCTGGATGCAGCCAGGCCCGTGGCTCTACTAGCGATGCCGCCAACGTGCCAATACCAGGAGGACTGGCCAATTACACTCCACATCTGAATTTCTTATATTTCAGTGTTTTACACTAATTAGTTAGTCCTGCTAGCTCTAAGGATTAGTACCTTCTCTAACAAGACACAGCGACATTAAGAGACTTACCTAATTATGTAAAACGCAGGGACGCAGGGATGAGACGGACGCGGGATGAGACGGCAGGCTTCCCTGCGCCAGGCTGGGCCTCGCGGCCAGGCCAAGGCGCCACCCGCCACCTGCTCTCGAGGGTCCCCGGGGAACAAGGAACGGGGGACGCAGGCCTGACTGGACAGAAGGCCTAGGTGAGGCCCATCCTCCCCTCGGGGCTGCCTCCTCCTGGTCTCCGTCCCTGCCAGGCCTGCACTGTCCCCAGCACAGAGACCCAGGGGCTACAGCAGCCAGGTGTCAGACCGGCATGAGGGGCACGGCTCGGAGTCCAGCCGGAAGGCCCTTGTCAGAGCGAGGCTCCAAGAAACCTTCCCCGAGGAGGAGGAGGAGGAGGAGGAGAAGGAGGAGGAGGAGGAGGAGGAGGGAGGGGAGGAGGAGGAGGAGGAGGGAGGGGAGGAGGAGGAGGAGGAGGAGGAGGAGGAGGGGAAGGGAGGCGGGAAGGAGGAAGAGGGAAAGGTGGAGAGGGGGTGGAGGCAGGGCTGGAAGAAGGGGTGGGAGAGAGGGAGGAGAGGGGTTGGGAGAGAGGGAGGAGAGGGGGTGGGAGAGAGGGAGGAGAGGGGTTGGGAGAGAGGGAGGAGAGGGGGTGGGAGAGAGGGAGGAGACGGGGTGGGAGAGAGGGAGGAGAGGGGGTGGGAGAGGGAGGAGGGGGTGGGAGAGGGAGGAGGGGGTGGAGGAGGACCTGAAGCACCCCGGGAGGCTCAGCAACACCAGCCCCCATCCTGTCCTCCCGAAGATGTATTCATCTACATCTGAGACCAATTTGCTGGAAACTAAGAAACCTGTCACATTGCTTCCTGGCACGGAAGTCAGATGTTTGCATGGAAAAGTACCGACAGCTACATACCTCTCCGTGTTGTAATATTTAGCCGTGTCATTTTACATCTCAAAGAAAAGGCACTTGAAGTAAACGCATGTTCTCCGTTCATAGGAGGTGTCCCGGCCTGGAGCCGGAGCCGGCTGGCTGGTCTCGGCGGGCGAGCAGCTGCCTCCCGTGGGCTCTCCACAGCCGCTCCGGTCGGTGCCAACACTCCCGCCCGATGTGCCGTCACAGGCCGGGCCCCTCAGAACCTCCCGTCGGAGGACCCAGCCGCCCCGGAAATAAACACACACTCGCCCGTGCACCCGGGGGGCTGCGCTGCTTTGCTCTCCGGGGTGACAGGCGGCCAGGCCGGAGCCCCTGGGCACAAGGAGAGTGTGGCAGGGAAGGACAGCATTCCAACCTGCCTCCGCGCAGAGAGGCAGGAAGGGCTGACGCACCTGTCAGGTGCGTCGACACCAGCTTCTCCCAGGGAAGCTCTAGAGCTAAACTTGCATCACGTGAACTGGATTTTTGTCATTAGATCTATAGCTCATTCCGACAAAATGACACATTTTTGGGTGGGAATGTACCTTTACCTTTAAGCTGCCGCCGTCTCCCGTGCGGCACTCGCTGCCCACTGTGCGGGCTGGCTCTCTCATCACCACCCGGTGACGGGGCGCGGTCACGCCTGGCCCGGCCTCACCCGGCTGCAGGCCGCGCCCCGGTGCTGTGAGCACAGAGGGAGAGGGGCCAGGCCAGCACCCAGCCCTGCGTGCTCGGGGACCGGTGTGGGCACTCGGGCGGGCTTGAGCAAGGAAGCACATGTTTTCCCATTCGGGGAAATGTCAACTCTGTGAGGGCTGTTTTCCTTCCCAAAGAGACCCAGGCACAAGGACCGAGTGAGCATGGCCTCCTGTCAGCGGCCCGAGGTGGGGGGCGGCCCCTCCCCTGCGGGCAGCGCCAGGCACAGCCTGCACCTGGTGGTACGTGAGCAGGGAGAGCCCATCCACACTCCCCCCCAGCGGGTTTGGTCATCCCACTGGCCCTGGAGGAAGTCCCCAAAGGTGGCCAGAGGTAACCTTTCCTTCTTGGGGGCGCTCTCAGCTGTTCTCTGCTCAGTTTTGGATTTAGTGATGGGGACACTGGAGTATCTGCAGTGAGGACACCCCACCCCTTTGACATTGGGGGATCTGAGCTTCAGGGAGGGTGGGTCACAGGTTTGAGCTCACTTGCTCATGGGGGTTGGGGGGAATCTGAACCCAAGTTCAGCTGAATCTGCAGCTCAGTTCTCTCTCCTCTGCAGGCCCCTCAGCGGCTAAGGGGGCTGGGAGACACCCCCAGCGCAGAGCTGTCCCGCAGGGCGGGGCTGACGCCTGCTGGGGACCCGCATACCTGCTCCCACACAGGCTGCCAAAAGTCTCACATCTGCAGCCACTTCTCCTCGTAGCTATGGCAACCCAAACACGCAACGGCAATACTTTTTGCACAATATCACATGTTGCTCAATGTTTGGACACTGATGTTTTCTCCAGCTGGGTTTTCCTTAATTTAAGTCAACAAACCAATCTGGAAGCAAACATGCTGCTTGTGTTTGGGAACCAAACGAAGTGGTAAGTCACATGAAGATCTAAGAAAAACCTGCAGTGTGTGTATGCCGTGGTGTGTGCCGTGGTGTGTGCGCGCGTGTGAGGTGGTGTGTGTGCAGTGGCCTGTGTGTCTGTGGGGTGTGTGTGGATGACTCGACAGCTGAAAAACACGGGGAGAAGAGGGACAGAGCTCCCAGCCCCTCAGCCCCTTCTGCCCAGGCCCCAGGCCTGATGCCTCGTCACGGAGACTCTCACATACAGCGGAGAAACCGCTCAGAGCGCTGCACGGGCCCACTGGGCCCACAGGACCCACGGTGACGCCAACACGCGTGTCAGCCCCCCTGCAGCAGCCTCCCCTGTTCTGCTCCCACAGGGTCAGAGTTCATGACATCGACCACATGGCAGCTCCGTCCTACATCCTCAGACCACAGTGCCCCTGCCACCTGAGCGTCCCAGCACCTCCGTCCACACGTAGCACCGTCCCGGAGACCCACCAGGAACCCAGGGCGCAGGCGGAAGTCAGGCGTTTAGGGGCGGGCCTCGAGGCTGCCCATCACCACCCCCACCCCCGGTGCCAAGTTTTGAGGATCGATCCTAACCACTGTCCATGTGGAACTTCTCAATGGGAAGAACATTAATGAGCAACTTTAAAGGCTCGTGAACGACGACCTTTCATCAGCCCAGGCGCCGGCAGGCTGGGCCCCGCCTCCACGTGCACCTCGCCGCCGCGTCCACCGCCCACGCGCCGCCCGGCCCAGGTCCTGCGAGCCGGCGGTGATGCAGGCCAGACGCCCTCCGTCTGTCGGCGGCTGGAGCCACGGGGCCAAGGACTCCGGGCGGCTGTCCTCAGTCACCGAGAGACGCACCGGGCCCTGCAGTTTCTCCAGCTCCGGGCCTGGCTTTTAACTGCCACCCCCATTCCTTCAGTCAGACAGACAGACAGACAGACAGACAGGGGCTGCTTGGCAGAGTTCTGCTTAAACCTCCACATCTTTCAAACTGAAAACAGGTAAAGCTGCCGTGAACTTCAGCCCCTGAACACAAACTTGCCATCAAATGCCCACGAACAAGAAAGGGAAGTAAGAGTCCTGTGTGGGCTGAGGAAGCCAAAGGGAGCCCTCCTTGAGGGCCCCCTCTGCCCCGGCCACGCCCCACGCCAGGACAGCCCCGTGGAAACACACGCCCGGCGACACCAAGGCCCACGGGCACCCCAGCGCTCGGAGACCTCGGCGACAGGTTCGGTTCCCTGGTTGGTCTTCAGGGAAAAATCTCTCGACGGAAAGAAAACAATTCTTTCCCGTGCGTCCCCGATGCAGCCCGTTTATTTATCACTTGGGCGTCTCCCTACGTGCAGCTCCAAACCAAAACAGCGCTCAGATCTTGGGCCAGCTGGACGCGAAAGGAGCCATTTTCACATGGAGCTAGCTCTGACACCTCGGCTGTCCCAGTAGGGGCTGGGGTTCGAGCTGGCACTGCCGCCTGTGGGCACAGCTGCGGGCACGCCGACGGCCGAGGTGGGGCATGCTGGTGCTGAGGCGGCGGGAGAGGAGATGCCAGCAGGGCCCGGGGTCCCGGGGAGGGCCACGCGGATGACCATGGAGTCTGTGACGGCATCTCTGGGGGGTGTCACCGTGAGCTTCTCAGAGGAAGAATGGAACCTGCCGGCGCCGCGTGGAGCATCACCCCGGACAGGTCTGCATACGGACACCGCCGTCTTAAAGGATGTGTCTCTGGAATAACACCCTCGTTCACCAATGGTGAAGAAACAGCCCTGGCCTGTTGCTCAGTGGTTAGAGCGTTGGCCCGCAGACCCAAGGGTCCAGGTTCAATTCCCAGTCAAGGGCATGTACCTGGGTTGCAGGCCCCATCCCAGCCCGGGTCAGGGTGTGTGCAGAAGGCAATCGGTCGATTTGTCTCTCACATCAATGTTTCTCTCTTCCTCTCCCTCTGTCTCTCTCCACACCCCCCCCGCCCCCACTGTTACACTCTCTCTAAAAATCAATGGAAAGAAAAAATCCTTGGATGAAGGTTAACCAAAAAGGGAAAAAATGAGCGATGGCTTCTCTATAGACACACCCACACTGGAGACGCCTGGCCACTCAGCACAGGAGATTCTGGGAACAAACCGTGCAGAGTGGAGGCCCTGGAGGAAAATGCAGGAGACACTGGCGTGAGGAAGGACTGCGTCTCTCTAGCCGGCGATCAAGCCGCACGGGGCTGCTCGCAACTACCCCTGCTGGGTAAGAGGCGGCCCCGAGTCAGACCTCCCAACGCAGGATCGACTGCCAGGTGGCCACTTCCTCCAAACCCACCCACCACCACCTGCGTCCGTGCCCTGCCGAGTACCACCCGCCCCCTGCAACCCCTCCTCCAGGTTCCGGTCTGGCCCCGGCGCAGCCAGGGCACCGACTTCATTATGTGCGGTTCTGCAAAAACAAACATTGTTTCTGAATCTTTCATTATCTGGTCTTTGGAAACGGGCGCGAACAGCCCGCGCCGGTCGAGCTGCTGTGCGCAGCCAGCTGTTGCGCCGCCCGCGGGTCCCCGCGTCGGCGTTCAAAGTGCTGAGCACAGGAAGGACGGGAAACCGGACTGGCGAGGGGACCCGCGGCCAAGGCCAAAGAACACAGCGTCCTCGTGTCGACATTCTTTTTATTTGGGAGACTTTCTGTATTTCTTTGTGCCGCTCCTTTTCCTCTTCATGTTTATAAGCTGTGCTGCAATGCTGAGCGACGGCGGCTCGAGGCGGCCGCACCGGCTTTCATGTCGCCTCTGCAGAGCCTGTCCTTGGAGCGGTACACGGCCCCGCCGTGCGCGCCCGCTGCTGCCTTTGTCAGCTGCAACCTCGGGGCATCTATCAAGCCGTCTGACAGGGCCGAGCAGGCCCTGGGAGACAGGACACAGAGTGCGGGGCTGTGCTGCACCAAGGGCACGGCCCAGGCCGGCGGGGCCAGGCCCCGCGGAGTGTCCAGGTCGCCTCGGGGGGCCGTGCGGGGTGGGCCCCTGGCTGCACGTGGCTGAGCTGCAGCAGGGGCTTGGCCCTCGCCCGCTGCAGGTGTGCGTGGCTGTTCGGCCCGGGATGGCCCAGGGCCCTTCCTCGGAACCCCCCCCGGGGCCTGGAGGTCAGAGTGGGAGCTCCCCCGTGTCAGGGAGCCACGCCGTCCCGCTCAGGAGGTGGCCTCCGTGCAGAGCACACGGCAGTGTGGGACATCTGGAGCATCGTCGGGGTCTGACGGTGTCACAGGGCGGCCTGCTCCCCGCTAGCAGCCCCGACGGCCGCCGTGCACACGGGACGGTCACAGCCCCTCTGAGAGTCCCACCTGCTGACCGTTCTTCGGCCGCTCTCAGGCAGCCGGGACGGGGCCTCCGACCGCAGCCTAGCGCACTGCTATGGTGCCCTCTGTTGGAGAGCACTAGAGAGAACCCACACCTCAGCTGCTGCCTGAGAGCCACAGCTCCCTGCTGTCGGGGGGAGGGCACAGGCAGAGTGATGGCTGCGGTGGCCGCCTTTTCCTCGGGAAACCTGGATCCCAACCACCTTCACGACCCCCGGACGCAAAGTGCACCCCAGGCCCCCGACCGTCTTCCCGACCTGCTGGGAACGGGCCCGGCCTCCGCTCCCACGGCGAGCTGTCGGATAAGCCACACGCCTCCGGTTCCGGAAGCTTGAGTGGGGCCCGCAGTGAGCGCGGCGCCCAAGGCTGACGGAGCCGGCTCCGGGGGGCCCCACGCCAGGTGCCCACCCGCCCGCTGTGGGAGAAGGACTTCGCTCGCTCCAACGCCGAAGTCCTGAGAGGGGCCGGAATCACAAGGGCACACGTGGACTGTAGCTCAGGCCACTTCATCTTGGAGGGGGAAACCCAGACCGGGCCTGGCTGGCGGCGGAGGACAGGACCAATGGCAGAGGGCGCGGAGGCCCTAGGCTGGCTTACGTCCGGTGCCTGTTCTGCCGTGGGGAATGGATGTGAAATAGACAATCCGCCCCAGCCGGCACGTGACGAGGCTGTATTTTCACCCCGGTTTCTGGTGACAGACACAAACCACGCACGCTCCTCCGCTGCGGCTCACACTGTCACAGGAAGCCCTGACGGAAATACGGCTTCCGGCGCGTGCGGGCGCAGTCATTTCCCGTGCATCACATCCCTGCGTTATTTACCGCGCGCACAGCCCCCGGGTCCCTGCTTTCAGACACAGTTAACGACGAGCCAGACGCCAGCAGGTAACAGAGGCCCAGGTGCGGCACACAGATGCTGGGAGATGCTCCCTGGTGCCGGCCCCAGGGGCTGACCCCTCTTTCGGGGTGACCTCCGACTGCTAGGCTCGACCTGGGGGCGCTGTGTGGAGTGCGCCAAGGCCAGGAGCAGGGCGGGGGTCGGGGGTCAGCCTGTGAAATCACATCCCTCGGGCAGGCGCCCTCCACAGCCTAAGCCACGCCCAGAGAGCGGCTGATGCTGCCGATGGTTCTGATAACCAGTTCCTCTCCATCGACCCACACAGATCAAAGGTGGCTGCGTCTTGCACGAGCTTTCCTGGCAGCTGGGCAAACGAAGCTAGAAAACCTCCCCAGACACCATTCCCGCCACCGTCCCTCTTCCCCGAGGCGCAGCTTCCACACCAGGAGGGGGGTGGGTCCACGGCCGGTGGTCAGTCTCTCGGGGGGAGGGACAGGGCGGCAGCCCGGGCAGGCTGCATGGGCCATGGCCCCGGGGGCTGAGGTCCCAGGGCTGCAGCTGGCTCTGGGCGGCGCCCAGCTGTTCCCATGGACGCCGACGCTTCCCTCCTGGGCGGTGGCCCTCCTGTTCCCAGCGCCCCCTCCCATCCCTGTCTGACACACTAGGACAGGACAACACAGCGAGAGAAGGGGACTCGCTCTGCGGTAAAAGGTGAAAATGACAAAGGGAGGCGGACACACGTCCCCAGGACACGGCAGCGTTTTTAATGTGGCGGGGCGTCCGCACAGACCCCACCGACAGGCTGTTCCGTCGACGTGTCCCTCACACACTCACTCCTGCCGCCGATGCTCAGTCTCGGCCGGCGGGCTCGGAGCTGCTGCTGCCCCTCAGGGCCCCGCGCCAGGTTCGGGCCAGACGGGAGCCCCCTGCACGGGCCGGGGTGCCCGCCAGGCTGCCCTCATGGTCCAGAAGCCACTCCTTCACGGCCAGCCCCCCGGAGTAGTTGCCCACGGCGCCGCTGCTGCAGACCACTCGGTGGCACGGGACGAGGATGGGGACCTGGAAGACAGAGGTGGCCCCGTCAGCCTGGGCTGCAGGCCAGGGAGGTCCTGGGGCTCCTGACGAGGCGCTGAGCAGTGACCTGGGGCTGCCACGGGGGCCCACCCACGTGCGACCTCGGTCTCAGCATCACTCCCCGGCCTTTGGGGTCTCCACGGGGGCGGGGGAGGGGGTGGGTGCAATCCCCGAGGGGAACGTGCGGCATCCTCCAGCCAATCCCTGTGCACCGAGATTTGGGAGGGGAGACTTGGTTTCATTCGGTGAGAGAGTCACAAAGTGCACTTACAAAATTTAAAATTACATTCCAAGTCATGGGGTGGTGCATGCCGTTCCCAAACCTCTGAGAAGTAACACAGAGCTCACACCCGGGAGGTGCCCCCAGCCCACCCTCAGCTCCTCGCTGCCCTTCAGCCTCGCCCTGCCCCTCTCTGTGCACTCACTATGGTGGCCGTCGGGGCTGCCGGCGGAGAGCAGGCCGCCCTGTGACACGGTCAGACCCCTACGCTCCAGATGCCCCACGCCGCCCCGTGCTCTGTGCAGAGCCCCCTCCCCCGCCCCCCGCCCCCCGCCCCCCCAGGAGGACAGCGTGGCTCCGACACGGGGAGCCTCACACTCTGATCGCCACGTGCTCCTCCGTGAGCACACGGGGGGCGGGGGGCTGCCAGGCCCTGAAGGTGAGGGTTCGCGGGCTCCAGGTCCTGCCCACTGCCCACCCCCTCGGCTGCAGCTCAGCAGAGAGAAGGGCTGCACCCTGACCTCCACGCTCCACCTCCGAAGTGGGCGAACGGGACACGACGGCCAGCCACGGCCAGCTGAGTGCCTAGAGGCGGCGCTGAGCCACCCCCGGATCTCCTCGCGGTGTCAGGCGCCGCCGCTCCCTGGGCCGTTCCTGCCTCGGCCTCGTTGGAGACCCTTCACCGAGCACGGAGCCCGGCCACCGGCTGGGCCCCGGTCCACCTCGGCCCGCCGCACAGACCCACATGCCCGAGGTGGGCTCCGGGGGCCCCGAGCTGCCCCGGCCCCGGCGGGCCGCATGGGCCTGGTGCCCGTCCCGGACGTGGTGCTCACGGGCCACTGGAGAGCGTGCTCTGTGCCCGCAGGGCGCCCCTGACAGCCTGTGCTCCAACGGGCCGGGCGGCTGCCACTCTCCCGTCGAATCCAGTCCCTCGCCCAAGCTCAGTCACTGGCTGTTTAGCGGCAAAGAAGGATTCCTGTCCGCAGGGTGGAGTCCGACCCTCACCCCCCTCACCGGGCCTGGGGGGCCTGGCCATTCCTGGCACAGAGTAGGAGTCCCCATTCCCACGAGAAGTTTGGGTTGTCATGGTAACGCGCGCAGCCTCGGCCCGGACCTCCTGTCCCGTGCAGTTTCACGGAGCGAGAAGCCAGCGCTGCCCGGGCCCGTACACGGCCCACAGTCCCACCTCCCGGAGGGAGCGGCCGGCTAAGAACAGATAGCCACTCGGACTGCGGGCTCTCACCCAGTGCCCGGCCTCACGGATCACTGCCTGAGGGCGCGGGGAGGCCAAATGGCACTCAGGTTTCTGACTGGTGAAGAGGAAGGCATCTCGTTCAGTTTGGTTCTGCCAACGTTTAGGCTCCGGTTCAAGCCTCTCACCTGAGGGATCTCACATGTGACCTTCGCGCTCCTCCCCCGCCCCCAACAAGCTACGCGATGATCAACGTGTGTAACACGAACCCGGCGCTCCCGCTGCGTGTCACACAGATAACCGGCCGGCCGGAGGGGAAGGACAGTCGGCTATAATGAAGCCATGCCCAGGCTGGGCCGTGCCTGCAGTGACAAGAACAGGCGAGTGACCAAACACGCGCCGTGGCGCACTGGCGAGGGGGACGCTGCTCCCGCTCCCGTTAATGCCGGTGGCAGGTTTCACGCTATTAACGTGATGAAACCTGCTGAAATGTATCGGGGCCCTAAGGACACTGCAAAGGAGCCGGGCCCTCCATGCCTTCGCCTTCGATGACTGTGCTGCATAAAATGTAATTTTTATCAATAACCAAGCAGCTCATAACATGGCAGCTGCCCTGGAACCTTCACGCTGTGAAATCTAATTCATCCAACGCGCGGATCCATCACTTACACGGGCCCGCTCTCAAACGCTATAAAACTTCCAAACCCGGAGATTTGTCTCCAACAAAAACTACACGGAGGGGCCTTTCAGTCGATAGGGAATCCCTCTGATTCGGGGCCGGCTGATATTTCCTCCAGCCTCGCCTTTGTTCTCCGGGCAGCAGCCCACAGGGGAAGGGTTGTTTTCACTCGCGGCCTCATCAATACCTAAATCCTGGTGAACAAGTGACACCGAGAAGCTGTAATCAATAGCTCCCTGTGCGTTTTTTTCTTCTGGTCAAATGGTTCAGCCCGCTGACAGCCCTGACACTTAGAACATGATGCTAAATCTTTATCAACAGCGTCTGGGTGACTGGCAGAGCACGGCTCGGGGTCATTAACGCTCGTGGCAATCTGTGAATAAACTAACTCCTTGGAAGGCGTTTTGTTTAGAAGAAGGTGGGAGACTCTCTGTGCACCGCATCGATTGCCTTTGAACTGCATTAAGCAAATTCCGTCTGTGGATGAGCGGTGGTGCTCCGTGGGGGAGGGGGGCAGGCCTCTCCAGTCCAATCCACCGGGAAACGGGCCCGCCTCCGCGCTGGGGCGGGGAGAGCCTTCCGGAAGGCTGCCACACCGTCTTCCCCAGGCTGGCGAGTGCCTCAAGGAACACTCTGGAAAAACCCGTGTCTGGGATAGGACGAAACGCCCACCCAGCGAAAAGCACGCCTTCCCCTGGCAAGGAAGGGCAGTGATGCCCAACGTGCCCGCGCTCCTGCGAGCCACCGGAGGATGCACGCGCCACGTGCTTCCCACACGCCCGGTCCATGGCCACCCCCCCCCCCCCCCCCGGAGCGCTCACTGCTCCTTCAGCCTGAACGGAGGCGGATCCAGGGAGCCAGTCTCCACGACACGGACACGCTGTCTGTGCGGGAGCGGCGGAGCCCGCCAGCGGCACCAAGGGAGGGACACAGTCACGCGGGACGTCCACGCCAGGCACGTCCAGCCTCGGACCAGCACCACTTTCTCCCGTGGGTCAGAGTCACCTCCTGGATGCCCCGGCCCATTCTAAGGAGGTTTCCATCACTTTACAGAGACCCTGTGAGGATTGTCCGGCTCCCGTCACGCTGAAGTGCCGCCGGCCACATACACGGACACGCCTGCGCCCCAGCTGGCGGCCCCGCTCAGGTCCCGCAGCTGCTGGCGCCCAGGCAGCCTCGCCGTCAGGTGGGGGAGGCGCCCGATGGGGGGGCCACAGAGGCTCCTGCCAGCCCGGAGTCTCCACCGGCTGGACTCGGGCACGCCACGGGAGGCCCACACGAGGACTTGGTGGACACGGGAGCCTTAAGCCCCGTGGATCTCGTTTTATAAATCTCAGCGGCTGGGGCCGTCCTTGCAGAGAGACAGTCATGGAGATTAATAGCAGGAGGCAGGCGTCGCGCTGGTTGCACGACAATAAATGTTCCTGAATATTGCCACGAGCGCGATCGCTGGAGCGCCACGCGTCCCCGCCGCAGAGGCAGCGAGGGCTCCTCATTTGTACCCGTCGGTTAGAGCCGGTTTCCGCACCAGGTGCGGGCGCGCGTGCATGTGCGCACCTGGGCACCCAGCCGGGCGTCGGGGCGGGAGACGGGACAGCAGCTCACCCACGGGGCCTGGGCAGCGGAACCTCCCGGAACAGGGCGGGGACGGGTGAAGGGAGCATCCCCCGCCGAGGGCCATGTCTGCAGGGACGCAGGAAGCGGCGCAAAAACCCTGTCAGCTTCCGACGTCCCTCTCGCCGTGACACCACAGGGTCCGGGCGGCCTTTTCGTCTAGAGCAACATCGACCAGTCACAACCCGGGAGAAATGGGGACCTTCCAAAGGGGACATACCTTTAAGCTTTGTTGGCAAACGTAACAACCATATTCCCAACTTAATTCGGAATCATGCCGTACGCTCCATAAACACGCGGCCCGCTGCGTGGCAGGATGCACCTAACGACAGGCCGGCACCAGCAATGCCAGACAGCGGTGCTCACGGCACCCTCGTCCCCGAGAGCTCACATGGGAAGCATGGGAGACACGGGAAACATGGGAGACACGGGAAACATGGGAGACACGGAAAACATGGGAGACACGGGAAGCATGGGAGACACGGGAAACATGGGAGACATGGGAAACATGGGAGACACGGGAGGGGATGCGGTGCGTCCCCACAGCACACGTTGCTCCAGATGAGGGGTCCTCAAACTTTTTAAACAGGGGCCAGTTCACTGTCCCTCAGACTGTTGGAGGGCCGGACTATAGTTTAAAAAAAACTATGACCAAATTCCTACGCACACTGCACATATCTTATTTTGAAGTAAAAAACAAAACGGCAAAGACACCCGCATGTGGCCCGCGGGCCGCAGTCTGAGGACGCCTGCTCCAGACGACTCGGGCACTTTCACGTGGCGCGGCCTTGGGCAGAGCAGACGTACGTAAGACAGTGCAACCTCCTGCGAACTGCCCGGAGCGCCTCTCAGAGCGCACCCAGGCCGCTCGGTGCGGAAGGCTCGGTAACTGCCGCCTCCCAGACGCCGCTCTGCCCGGGGCGGGGTGCAGCCGGCGGTGGCGTGCCGACGCCCTCCGGTCCCCGGTGAGCAGGGAGGAAAATAGTCTTGAAAATAGCAAAGCCACACGATTTTTCAGCAAGTGCGTCTGATTCCGTTATTTCCCATCCCGTGACTCAGGGATGCTATTTGCTCTGCCCGATCGGACGGCATTCTTCTGTCGTATCAGAGACTTCTCCGGGCTGCAGGGAGAAGCCGCCGCCGATGTGACAGCGTGTCATGCCGGTCCTGCAAGGCCGTGAGGGAGGGCAATTCCAGGGCCTCATACAGTCGAGCGGGGTCTCCGGAGGGCTGAGCCATCAGGCAGGCCGGGAGCCCATCCTGCCGACACCCAGGCCCACGTCACGGCCTCTCCCCTCACTTGTGCTGGCTTCCTTCCTGTGACTGGACAGCGGCTGGCCCGTGTGTGACCAGATGGGGACCAGAGGTGCCCTCTGTCCTTCTGGGCACGACAGGCACAGCCACCTACGCCGCGGCCCCTCCTCTGGAGAAGACGGCCTCACATGGTCTGTGAGCCTTGCCCTCGGCCAAACCCGACGTCAGGCACCCAGGAGGGACAGGACGTGAAGGAATTTGGGGGCAGCCACGCCCAGATCCAGCCAGTCGCCCAGGTCAGAGTTTAGCCATCCCTAGTGGTCAGGCCCTGGAGGGCTGGACCTTGTAAAAGAGATGCCCTGGGGAGCCGGACCCGGCACATGAACCTTCTAGAATGTGAGAAACCGGAGGGGGCCTTTCACTCTGCTTTGTCTCCCACTGGAACCGGCACCCGGAAGAGGCGGCTCACACGGGCACCCAGGACGCCCGCTGTTGAACGAATGAAGGGACGTCTGCTCCCCCTTCGCCAGCCCCCCCGGGTGCTCCCTGCGCAGGGCTCCTGTGTCCTCACACACCGAGGAAGGGGCTTTCAGAGGCGTGTGGGACGCTTCATCACCACCTCCCCCCACAACAGGGGATCCCAACCCACGGGCGCTGCCCACGTCTCTCCCGAGGTCCCCATCACAAATGCTCCTTGTCCGCGCCCCACAGCACAGGCTGCCTGGGGAACATGCTCCCATCAAATGACACGGCCCCAGAGCGGTGCCCAGGCCCACCCACCAACCCCATCTCCGCGGCCACCCCGACTTACAGGATTGCTTCTCATCGCTCCGCCCACCGCCCGCGCGGCCTTGGGGTTGCCTGCCAGGGCCGCTAATTGCTGGTAAGAAACCACTTCTCCGAATTTCACAGCCTCCAGCAGCTTCCACAACACCTGTCTGGTGAACGAGTCTGGAAGAAGAATGCAGAAAGATGTTATTGGGACAATCGGCTCCCAGAGCTCTGATAAAAACAGCTGCCAGTCCCAAAACGGAAATGCATCGGCACAAACAGAGGTGCTACACCCAATTAAAACACGGCCTGCACGCAGGCTCCTGGCACCAGGAATGTGCGTGAGGCAGGGCACAGAGCGGCTGGCTCCATCCAGGGATCCCAGACCACGCATCCCAGAGTTGCGGCCTCTTCCCGTCTTCCCCGTTCCTGCCTGATGCTCCCTCGGTCACAGGCCTCTGTGATTGAGCACGCGGTCCAGCTCCTCAGCACAGAAGGCCCCGCCGGCCCACCGGCCTGGAGAACTCATTGGCACTGCTGGTTCATTTCCCACTTCGGCCAGAAGGAAAGAGAAGCCCCGGCCCGGCTGGGCGGTCATGCTGGCCACCACATTCGGCAGCAAGCCGACTCAATGCCAAACCGCAGACCCCAGTCGGCAGTGACCTTGGCTACAGGCATCAGTAGTGAGCAGGGCTGCAGGATAAAAGAACGAACGTCATTCTTGCTTTAACTGCAGCTCCCCACGTGCAGAGGATGAACAGGTGAACACGAGAGCTCCCCGCCTCACCGGTATTAGAGCGTCTCTGGTGCGGAGTTTGTGGGAGGAAGCCCGGGGCTGAGAAGGAGGCCAGTCTGGATGATGTCTATTGTCCTTCTGCAGGGGACACGGCTCGGAGGGCCGGGCACGCTGGGAGGGCCGGACACGGCTCGGAGGGCTGGACACGGGGGGAGCTGCGTCCCCACAGTGGGGCACTGAGCCCTCCGTGGCAGGAGGTCCCCATGGCACCAACAAAGGGGAGGATTCGCTGGCAGGAGCAGTGCCCCAACCGTGCCCGTGACGGCACTAATTACACTCCGTGCCAAGCTGGCAAAGTGCAATTTGGTTCTTAAAGGAAACACACCCTTACATGTACGTTAAATAATAAAAATCACTTCTTAACCGAAGGGAAGGATAATCACGTCGCCGGGAAAAATCTGTTTGGTCTTTATTATAACATTAAGCAAATTAAACATCAGCATAATCCAGGTGATACGAGAAAAGGGTCATCAAAGAAATTAACTTTGTTGTTCATTAATTTACATGGATTAGGCGAGGGCAAAAGATGGCAAGTGTGCTCCAGTTTCTTATGATATAATTTCAAACTGTACACCATTTGTGGCGGGAGGGTGACTTTGGGGTTAATCAGACTGATTTGTCCTTTTAATTGCTTTCTATTCAAAGAAAATTCATTAGATAATGTTCTCTTCAAAATTCATGAATCAATTTAACTGAAGAAACCACATTAACAGCTTGGGGTTCATTAGCACAGGCCGCTGTGTGGAGGGCCGACGGCCGGGAGGGTTTCCTTAGGCAAACAGCCCTGTTTACGGTGACTTCCTCAGAAGGGCGTTTGGAACCCACTGTTCCTCGTGGTGGCTGTGGCTGTTGTTGCCCTCACTGGAAAAACGTGGAGGACAAGAGGCCAGGAGGCCGAGGAGAGAGTCGGGGCCGTGGCCGTGGGAGCAGCCGGCCGCTCCGGGCGGGGCGGGGGGCCACGGGCCTCTGCCTCCGAGCACAGGGGGGCTGGCTTCTGTGTTTGCATTCTGACCCGGGGAGAGGGTGCACCCGGTTTCCCTGGAGAACGGCCCGGAACTTTGAGAACCTGCTGAAACAGGAGGAGAGGTGTGCGTGCAACGTCTACTGCACGCAGCACAGCCCCGGCCGGGGGGGTCCGGTTGCTGGAGCATCATCCCGTACACCCAAAGGCTGCGGGTTCCATTCACAGTCAGGGCACATACCTAGGTTGTGGGTTCGATCCCTGGTAGAGGTAACCAATCAATGTTTTTTCTCTCTCTCTTTCTCTTGCTCCCTTCCTCGCTCTAAACATAACCTCCTCGCGGTGAGGATTAAAAATAAACAAAAAGCCCACGGCAGCACAGAGCAGTCTGGGGTCTGGGCTCCTCTCCAGCGTCCTCGATGAATCCCCGCCACGTCACGAGCGCCTTCTTTCCAGGGTAAAAGCGTCGGATCCTCAAACAATGACGCAGCCATGTCAGAGCACAGCGTTTTCCCAACATGCCCAGCTTCACTGTCAAGGGCAGACCAGCTCTCACCCTGTACACACCAGGAAATTATTAGGAAAAAAGCTCAAAGAAGCAATGCTCAGCAATCCAGCACATCTTTTTAGAAATGTACCCCGAAACCCAATGTCGCCCTGCAGGGAGCAAACGCATTGATGGGTTTAAGCGGCTCTCCGAGTCGGTGCCGTCAGCTCCAACCTGCGCAGAAGCAGATGCTCCAATGGAGCCCGTTCTGGAGGAGGGGGCCACCACGTTTGGAGGTTAAATATCCTTCCATAACGGAGGAAAAGCTGCTCATAAAAACTCACACACAGATATTTTCTTGAGGTTGGGGAGACCACATAAATCCTGCGGGTGGCCAAAGGGGCGCCGTGAAGGAGGATTCTTTTCTCTCCCACATGGTCCCCCAGAGAGCAGGCTGGGAACTCAGGGCTGTGTCAAGTGAAGTTCCTTCTTCATCCTCTCCTCCTCATCCTTTCTGTGGCCTGTGCTGAGGTCCGGCTTCATGTTTGCGCTGTGGGGTCAAGAGCACCCTGACCCAGACGACGTGGCCGTTTTCATATGGTTTGGGCGCCTCTTAAAACACACCCTCTGTGACCACCCAGCCCTGCAAACACTGTTTCCTAAGTTCGCTGTCCATCCGGATTGTGCATCATCAGCCGGGAGGTGGGGACAACACTGGCCATGGGGAGATCTTGTCCTGTGTCATGGACACCATCGTTCACGTGAGCTCTTTTCATGCCACGTGTGGGAGTGGACGTCGGGCAGCCTGCACTCACACACTTGGGCTGACCCAGCCTAGCATGGCTCTGATAAGAGAGGCCTGCAGACACCACATATGAGAGGCCGGGCAGGAGAGGCCGGGCAGGGGAGGCCAGAGGTGCCATCCAGGGGCCCAGGCAGACAGGAAACCTCTACTCACCTGGGAAAAGAGAACCAACAAATGCCAAGACTGAGATGACACAGAAGCTGGAATCACCTGACAACGTTTGCCCCAGCTTTCTGAGGCACAACTGACAAATAACACTGTAGGCTATAAAGTGACGTGATATACATCATCTGACCACTTTAAAGGAACCGGAAGAAAAATGCTGCAAGAAGGGAAGAGACCCCTAAAACAACAAAACAAAAAAGACACAGCATTTCAAAGAAATGTAAGTTATAAAGAAGAATCAAATGGAAAATTTAGCACTGAAAAATACAGCCACCACAATGTTAAAACTGCATGGGCTTAATAGCAGAATGGAGGCGCCAGAGGAGAGAGTCAATGAACCTGAAGACAAGTCCACAGGGATTATCCAATCTAAAAAACACAGAAGCAAATGTTAAAAACAAACAAAAACCCTCCCAATGAGCCCTGAGGACATGTGAGCCAAAGCCAAAAGGTCTAACATTTAAATTATTAGAGTTCCAAAGAAGAGGAAAATGAGTGTGGTGTAGAAAAAAAAATTGCAAAAATTTTCCAAAGTTGTCTGGAGGTATACAACTACAGATTTAAGAAGCCTAGCAAACTGCAAACAGGGCTCACCCAAAGAAATCCTCTCCTAGCTATATCAAGATCAAGAAATCTAAACACAAAGAAAAATACCTTAAACAACCAGAGAAAAATGCTGCACTCTTTTTAGGGGAACAATGATTTGAATGACAGCAGAATTCTCATTAGAAGCCATGGAAGCCAGAGGAAGTGAAAAAGAACTTCCAAGTGCTAAAAGAAAAATCTAGCAACTCAGAATTCTATGTCCAGTTGAAAAACATCCTTCAAGAATGAAGTTAGAATAATGACATTTTTAGATAAAAACAAAGATAATGCATTTCTAAGCAGACCCGAGCTAAAGGAATTGCTAAAGTGAGAAGGGAAATGATACTGGAGGGAAGCTTGGAACATCTGTATGTATAAAAGCCTAAGCGACCTTTACGACCAGTTGACTGGTCGCTATGATGCCCACTGACCACCAGGGGGCAGACGCTCAATGCAGGAGATGCCCCCTGGTGGTCAGTGCACTCCCACAACCAAACTCCCGCGGCCGGCCAACCTCATGTGGTCCCTCCCCCTGGCCGGCCGGCCCCAATCAGGACTGGGCGAGAGGGCCCTGATCGGCCCGATTGCTGGCCAGGCCGAGGGACCCCACCTGTGCAGGAATCCGTGCACAGGGTCTCTAGTTAGAAATAAAGGCAGAACAAACGAAATGGAATCTTTGGTTGCAATCTTTGAAATATGTATGATGACTGAAAGTAAAATTATAACATTATCAGGTAATATTTTCAGTGTGTGTAGATGTAAATATATGTCATTATAACTTCAAGGAGGGGGGAGTTAAAGGATCTTTATGGTGGAAAGGATTCTACATTCTACTATACGGTGGTAAAATATGGATTCCAATTTGACTGTAAAAATCAGTATGTAATACCTGGAGCAACCACTAGGAAAACCATAACAAGAGATAACTATAGTCAAAAACTAATAGATAAACTAAAATAAAATACCAAAAATGTGTTAAAATAGCCCACAGGAAGGATAGAAAGGGGAAAGAGAAATGAAAACCAGGAAAAAGACAGAAAACAAATAAAATGTTACCTAATAATAAAAACAAAATGTAATAAATAAGATAAACAATAAAATGAAATAAATGTTATGTTTATACCTGAATTCAAACATATAAATAATTACATTAAATGTAAATGGTCTAATCACACCAATGAAAAGAGAAATGAATTAAAAAAAGAACCCAAGTATGTGCATTCTAAAAAAAACTTCAAATAATAGACATAGGTGGGTTAAAAGTAAAAGAATGGATAAAAATATACCATGTAAACAATTATCT
This sequence comes from Cnephaeus nilssonii, assembly GCF_951640355.1. NCBI lineage: Eukaryota > Metazoa > Chordata > Mammalia > Chiroptera > Vespertilionidae > Cnephaeus > Cnephaeus nilssonii. Next base: position 58,672,230 of record NC_137087.1, read on the forward strand.
TAAAAAGTTAATATCTGACAAAGTAGAGTTAAGAGCAAATAAAGTTTTCAGGGTAAAAAGGAATAATACCTAGCCCTAGCCGGTTTGGCTCAGTGGATAGAGCCTTGGCCTGCAGATTGAAGGGTCCCAAGTTCGATTCTGATCAAGGGCACATGCCGGGGTTGCGGGCTCGATCCCCACTAGGGGGCATGCAGGAGGCAGCTGATCAATGATTTTCTCTCATCATCGATGTTGCTTGCTATCTCTCTCTCCCTTCCTCTCTGAAATCAATAAAAAAATATATTTTTTAAAAACGGAATAATACATATGATAAACTGCCCACAAAGATGACATATCAACTGTAAATTTTTGTGTACCTAACAACAGAATTTCAAGTACATAAAGTAAAAATCGACAAAAACTGGGAGGAGAATTAGATAAATCCATAATTATACTTGGAGACTTCAATACTTCTCTCTCAGTAACTGATAGAAATAGTTGACAGGAAATCAAGGATGGAGAAATAAAAAAGCACTACCAACAACCTGGTTCTAACTGGCATTTATAGAACCCTCTACCCAGTAACAAGAGAATATACTAGTGTGTTCTTTTCAAATGCACACGGAACGCTGACCACGACATACCATATTCTGGGTTATAAAACAAACTTTAACAAATTTAAAGTAACTGAAACCATACAAGTTATATTCTCTCATGATAATAAAATTAGACATTAATAAAAAAGACAAAAATCTCTAAACATTTGGATAGTAGGTAAGCCACTTCTAAATAATCCATGGGTCACAGAGGAAGCCTTAGGGAAATAAAACCATACACTGAGCTGAACGAAAACCGAGAATCCAGCATTTCACAATGTATGAGACACAACTAGAGCCATATTAGAGGGAAATGTATAGTATTAAATACATATTTGAGAAAAGAAATGAATAATTTGAGCTTCCAACTTAAGAACAAAATAAAACCAAATCAAGAAGAAGGAAGTAAATAAAGGTAATGGCAGAAATCAGTGAAACTGAAACCAGAAAAACAATAAGAGTAAAATATGTGAAACCAACATTGGGTGCTTTGAAAAGATCAATAAAATTGATAAATCTCTAGCAAGACTGATAAAGAAAAAGAACAAATATGTCACGACTGACCTCACAGACATTAAATGGATAATAAAGGATTCCTACAAATAAGTATGCATAATATTCAACAACATAAATGAAATTGACCAATTTATCAAAAACTACAAACTACCAAAACTCATCCAACATGAAATAGATAACTGGAACAGTTCTGTGACTATCAAGGACTCACATTCATAGTTTAAAATCTGAAAGCACTAGGGCCAGATAATTTCACCGGTAAATTTTTATCAAATATTTAGAGAAGAAGCATCAATTTAGCGTTATCTTTTCCTGAAAACAGAAGAGGATACACTTCCCAAGGCATTTTAAGAGGCTACCATTACTCCAATATCAAAACCAGAAAAAGACAGAAACCAGACCAGGTACCGATTAATATCTCCCATGGGCATAGATGTAAAAATTCTCAACAGAGTACTGGCAAATCAAATCCAACACACACACACACACACACACACACATATGAACAAGAGGCCCGGTGCACCGGTGGGGTCCCTCAGCCTGGCTTCTGCCCTCTTGCAATCTGGGACCCCTTGGGGGATGTCAGACTGCCAGTTTCGGCCCGATCCCCACAGGCCAGGCCGAGGGACCCCGCCGGTGCACAAATCCATGCACTGGCCTCTAGTATGCATATAAGATCTTTGGTTAATCTCTTCCCCCCTTCCCTCTGAGATTCATCAGTCTGTTCCATGTTTCCATGCCTGTGCATTGAGCGTCTGCCCCCTGGTGGTCAGTGTGTGTCGAACAGTCACTTAGGCTTTTATATATATAGACAAGACACCAAAATTAAGTGGATTTTGTCCCAGGAATGCAATGTTTGAAAAGGGAGTCTCTCTATAAAACGACAGAGATCAAGACCCTGTGTACTGGTGAAAGAACAGATACTTAGCTCAATGAACAGAACAGAAACAGGCCCACACAAACCCAGGAGCAAAGGCAATTTAGTGGAAAAGGATGGTCTTTCAACAAATGGTGCTGGAACAACTGGGCAGCCGTGTGCAAAAAAACCCAAACACCCAAAAGAGCATGCGGGGCCTCAGGCAGGGGTCCCCTCTGCGCATCATCCCTCAGCACGCGCCACAAAAATTCACAACTGGGCAGTTTCCCTGCCACCTGTCCCGTCCACCCAGTCTCCTGGTCGAATGGGGTACAGGCAGGAGGGTCCCACGTGCGGGCCTGTGAAAGCACCTCGCCCCGTAGGGCCCACACAGATCCCAGCGCAGGCCTCCACGAGGCTGGCAAAAGCGTAAGATAATGTCACACTGTCCTTACATGTTTTTGGTCTTAGAAAATAGTTACTTTGCTACAAACAACTATTTATAGTAGAGTGGTGCTCTAAAAGAAAGACACTTAAAAAATCCTCATTTACTTTCTAACATGGTACATGTAGGGAGATACAGCCCTCACGATCCAAAGCTCTTTGGGGTCCTCGACAATTCTGGGGAGGACGGGGCGGGGGGGGGGGGTGGGGATCGCCAGGCCAGGCCGTGCGGGCCTCCGAGCTCCGGATGAGCAGCGCCCGCAGGCTGTCTGGTCTGGGTGCACAGAGCAGAGTCTTGGGGCTCATCTCGCAGAAGGACTGGCCCATTCGCTGTGGGAATGAGCCGCCCGCGGGTGGGAGCTGCCACATGGCCTGGCGAGGCTCGCCGTGAGGGGAGGCACCACCTCTGCCAGCCGCACCTGGCGCCTCCCTGCTCACCTTCCCCGTAATTAGAGTGCCCGAAACTTATTTAACAGAAGAATTATGCCGAAGACTTGGAGCTCGAACTTAAGGAAGCCTTCAGAGAAATGATTAAACTGTGACTGTCCTGGTATGAATGTGAATAATTATCCATTAACACCGCTACCATTCAAATAATTGTCATTCTGCTCAAAGCGGAAGAACTGGCTTCTGAACAGGTGTTAACGGTTTCTGAACAATACGGCGAAGGGAGGGACACACGGCACACAGATGCCGGGAGGGGGGGCGGGAGGCAGCGTGGGCGTCACCCCTCACACAGGGTGACTGCCCGGAAAGGGAGCGGGAATCGAGCGGAAGGTCCCCGTCCCGGCCCTTTGCCGTCCCCACCCCTGCGGACTCCACGTCCGCGGGCCTTGCTTTGGGGCCCTACTGGCTCTGCTCTCCTCACAGACACCCCAGCTCCTGGCCAGGGCGCGGTGGTCAGAGGCAGGGGCCATGTTCCCTCCAGGACACAACCTGTGATCCAAACGCCAAAAAAGGGAGAAGGTCGTACTTAAAATGACAGTGTTACCCACGCCTGCGACACACTGCGCCTCCATCCCGCCAGAGTCAGCCACAGCAAGGTGACGTCACGCGTCCAGCCAGCCGTTCCTGGCGGCTCTGGTCACACGGCAGAGAGGGGACCCCTTGCTAGTGGTTTCAGAGCAGATCATGCTAAATACGCCAGGTCGTCAGACGTGTGCTAACATGCCAGCAGTCCCCGCGTGCAGACACTGCCCCTCTCCTGACCGGTCGGGAACTCCCATGCATTCCGACACAACCTTCCAGAAGCCTCCTGGCGAGCCCTCACCGGCACCCAGGAGGAGGAGAGAAGCTGTGCCTGGATTCTCTCGGCTCCTGTGTCTGAAAAGAAGCCTGTTCCTCACCCTGGCCAGCGCGCCCCCAGGCCGGCCCGGGGAAGGACGCTCTGGTCCACCCTATTGACTTGATTTCTGGGAAAACAGGAATCTAACGGGCCAGGGGCGCGGACCTAGCCCCGCCCGTGCGGCTCTGGCTTGTCTGAGAGCCGAGGTCCGGTCCGTAATGTTAGGGAACTTCTGAGGACCCACTACCAGGAGCTCAGCCCTCCTGTCCTGGTGAACGCCTCCCCGGTCGGACGGGCCGTGCCGCGCAGCAGCCACGTCGCTCCTGACAGAGCTGTCAGGGGACAGGCGGAAGGAGGCTGGCGAGCTTCAATTTCTCTGCAGAGGAACCAGGGGCTCTTTGGGGATCAATCTCAGCAGCCACACGGAGCCTCTGCCGCAGGCAGCGGGGGAATGCAGAGGGAGTGGCGGTGGGTTCTGAGCGGAATCCGGCTCCCCGTGTGCAGCGACTCTGGTTCTCACCCATTCCAGCGAAGGCGGCCCCACAGGACAGGCCCCACGTGTGCCCTCGGCAGGGGGACGCAGAGGGAGGGGCGCCCGGCCGGGGCACCCACCGGACAAGCACGGAGTAGGGAGGGACACGGTGGGCCGGGGGGCTACCCAGCCAGGCGGGTGGGTCAGTTCCCTTCCCTCCTCGCAGGGACCAGGGCAGAAGCACAGACAGGGGCAGCCGTGGGCACCCCGCCCCCCGGGTGCTTCTGCAGGGAGGGGCAGGGGTGCAGAGGTGACCTCGGCTGAGACTCAGGGAGGTGGCCCGGCGAAGGGCACTGCAATGTGTGGGACCCCGGAAATGCCCGTCCTAGCAGCACGGGGGGTGGGGGGGGGTGGGCAGGGGAGGGACGCGGGGGACTCAAGCCCAGAGGCCACCTGCCCTTGGGTATTCGTCGGGGAAGTCTCGGGGAGCCCCGGCCCGCAGGACCCCGGGGCCCTGGAGAGGCAGCAGCCGGGAGGCGGAGTGAGGCCGCTTCCACCAGCTCCTCGGCCGGAGGTTCTGTGCGTCCCTCGGGGCCTCCCTCACCACCAAGAACGACCGTTCAAACCACCCTCATCCCGAGGTGCGCCTGCCACCCCTCCTTGTAGAATGAAGAAGTGACAAAAGCAGTGATGCCAGGACCCGACTAGGAAACACAAGGCACGCCTTTCCACGCGCGCCCAGGGGCGGAGCCCTGGCTGGCCTGTCACCCCCACCCCTAGGTGTCTAGTCTGCACAGCAAGGACATGCTTAGGAGCCAGGGCGGCTGAAGCGGTCAGGGCGCAGGCAGTAACGTGCGTCCCTCGTGCTCGAAAAGCCACGGCTACGCGTCACAAGACCCCCACAGCGGTCAAGGCCACGGACGCGTCTCCTGCAGCCCCGTGCCCCGAGAGCAGGTACCCATCGCCTGCACTCCCCTCCCGGCCCGGGCGCTGCCACTAGAGTTCGCGCTGTCCACACTGTGGGCACAGCCCACGGGAGAAGGCCTCCCAGAGCCGGCCACATGGGAGCAAAGGCGAGAGCAGGCAGCGTGCTGCGGAGCACACTCGGGAAGAGGGAGGGCCGCCGTGGGCCCGGGAGGCTACGCGGGGTTGGCCCCGCCTCCCCCCTGGCTCCAGGGGGCTCTCCCCAGACACCCCCCCGAACATGCTCACCCCCTGCTATGGTTCTGAGCGGCCTGTCTACGCGGCCCGTGCTTAGACCTTCGTGTCCCAGAAGACCTTTCACGCGGCCGTTACTGTGGCCTAGAACTTGACAGGAAGCGGGCAGAGAAGCGACAGGTAGAAAGATCTTTGTTCCAATGACAAGGCTACTTGGCTCCGGTCCTTAGTTTCCGTGAGAAACCACCCGCGGAGCGCTCTCCCTGCAGGGCTGTGGCTGCAGCAGCGGGCGTGCCAGCCCTGCCCCGGGCCGCCCGGGACCGCGTCCTCGGTGCCTGCTGCTGGATGCCAGGGGCAGCACTTGAGAAGAAGGGCCGAGTCCGCACTGAGCTGAAGGCAGAGCCGGCGCCGGGGCCACTCGCCGCCGCGGGGACTTGGGGGACAACGCTCCCCGGGGTGAAGGTGGCAGCCCCTCCTAGGCCTGGGTGTTCGGTGGCCTCGGCTCACCCTCGTGCTGACATCGTCACCACTGTCCCCACGTCACAGATGGGGACTCAGAGGCCTCGGAAGGCTGCTCTGGGCTGAACTGTGTCCCCCCAAATTCAAATGCTGAAGTCGTAACCCGCAGCAGCTCAGAAGTGATAGGAACTGTAAAGAGGTGACTGGGTTGGGACTGTTGGGGTGGCCCCGCTCCAGGCTGACTGGTGTCCCTGTGAGAGGAGGAGAGGAGGACGACCCGGGGGGCCTGTGCAGAGGGACGGCCATGTGCGAGGTGTCCATCTCCAGCCCGAGCCGGAGCGCTCAGGGAACGGACTTGGTCCTGGGCTCAGCCTCCAGCTGAGAGGGAACCGCTGCTGCGGGAGCCGCCGGGCTGGGCTGCTTGTTACCGCGGCAGCCGCGCTGACTGAGACAAAGGCTGAGTGCTCCCCAGCCGCAGGCAGGCAGAGAGGGCGCTGGCTCCCACACGAAGCACAACAGCTTTCACGGACCGTTCCCCAGGCTCCCTACACAAAGGCAGTGTCCCTCCTGGTGACGGCATGCCGGTGTGGCACGTGGACGAACCCCCAGACATCTCCAAAGATGACACCTGCTGGGGAAGGTCCCAGGGCAGCACGGAGCAAGCCTCGCCTCCTCCCCTGAAAGCCTCGCAGCACGGGGCTGGGTCCAGGTCCCTCCTGAGAACCACAGCTGCTTAGAAACACTCAGGTGGCTGTTTTGGCGCGGAGTGAGGATCTGCCCTTGAAAACCTGCGGCCAGGGGCGGGGGGGCGGGCTCACCTGGCTCACCTGGGAGGCGGCCGCCGTTCCCCGGCCACACACTGGCACAGGCTGCCGAGCTGCACGGAGCTGCCCACCAAACCACAGGTCAGATGCCAGCTCCCTGAGCACCTCCAGCAGAAGGAGCAGACAGATGAGCCAGCCTCGTGGCTCCAGTCATGCAGATCACACACTTTGCAGGGGACGAGAAGCCCTGGCCTGAAACCGAGGTCAGAGCAAAGGCAAGTGCCCCTGCCCTTGGCGCCGAGCTGTGGTCAGCCTTGGTCAGCGGGCTAACGCAGTGAGCTCGGTGGCCTGTCACCGCGCACGGATGTACACGGGAGCATCCAGCGTGCGAGGTGAGACTTACCCGAATTCTCCGCAGGCACACTGCCGGGCCCTGCCTCCAGCTCTGCCGACCAGACTGAGGCAGGAGCTGTGAACGCTGCCAGCCCTCACACCGACGCTCTGATTAATACAAATGGGGCCACGAATAACATTTAAATGCATCGGTTTTAACACAAATGAACAAGACCACCCAACGAAACTTAAAAATGAGTCCTGGCCCTGGCCGGTGTGGCTCAGTTGTTTGGACACGGTCCCATGCCCTGAAGGGTTGCCAGTTGGATGACCAGTCAGGGCACATGCCTTGGTTGCGGGCTCGATCCCAGGTTGGGGTGTGTACAGGAGGCAGCCATTAGATGTTTCTCTCTCCCTCTCCTTTCCTCTCTCTCTCTCAAATCAATTAAAAAAACAACACACACATTAAAAAATGAATCCTATATTCTAGAAAACAAAACACAGCCAGGGAAGAAAAGAGTCAGGGACCCCCAGCCAGGTGCTAACACGGCGAAACCACGGCGGACTGTGAACGGCGCGTGGCGCCAGGATGCAGGCTGTGATGGACATCAAAAGGTGTTAATGGTTTCAATATTTATCTGCTGCAGGGAAGCACTCTAAAAAGAAGACAGGAAAAAAAAAAAGATTCTGCTAATGGCTGTGTCTTTGCCATTAAAATGAAAAGCTTAATGCATCTTATAATCAGAGGACAATTTGCAAATCATTAAGAGAAATGTAAAATTCCATTAAAATACAAATCAAGAGACTCTCCCCGGACTAATAATCTTTTTGATATTATTTTGCATTTCACTATTTCTGTTCCAATACCCAGACCCCACAAATGATCAGGCTCGGAACAAGCTACTAACCACAGCCTACTTCTTTAACGAGAGACGGAGAGAAGGATCATCTGCTATTCAGAGCAGGTACTAATGAAGAATTCCATATATTCTGAAATTTAATTAAAACCCCAAAGATTTCAAATTAGATGCAATTTGAAATGCCTGGGGCAGAAATACATGCACTTGCGTGGCGAGGGTACCGCACTGAAAGTTGATACCGTAATTGGTCTTGATGTATTTTTGTGTTGCTGGGCTGAAGCACAGAACTCATAACCATATAAAAATTCTCTGTAGATTACCTGCTCATTGAAAATGCCATCACTCAGGTAGTTCTCCACTAAATTACCATGCTGCTAAAATGCACAAAGTGACTCGGAGAGGAGAGCGGCACAGCTGGCCGACGCGCCGTGAGTTATGCATGCGTCAATGTGGCCTTTTTTCTGAGTAAAATATGCTCAGTTGAATATTAAAATATAATTGGCATTCAACCTAAGTAGCTTAAACCATTTTGTTATCTTCCTTTAAACTGATTTGGCTCCTCCACAGTTATTTTCAAGGATGCGACTCACAAACTAATGATACCGTCATATTCAGCTAGATTTGTGCCGTTTTACATTTGCCATAAACAGGCGCCGTCTCTGCAGCCTGCTCGGGCCGCCTTTAATATGAGCTCCTCTTGAACATCAAAGGCCCCATCCCCGGGAAGAAAGGGGGGGGGAGGCTATGCCATTTATGTTGGTTCTTGCATATCTTATTCTAGAAAGAGAAAGGGATGCAAATTTCCTATGAGAAGTGTGTGTCTCAGCCAAGCAACGAGCCGGTGTCTCAGCTCCCTCGCCGGGTGAGAACTGTGCTGGGCGCGGGCGCTGGCGCAGCCCAGCCGGGCAGGGATGTGCGTCTTTTAAAGAAGCAGACAATGCGCACCCACCCAGGCCAGGAACGGTCCTCCTCTGTACACAGGATGCATTTTGTGTCACAAGGATCAGCAGTGCTCAAGAAAAGAAAAAGAAAGTAGCTGTCGTAGTAACGGAGACACTGGGTAGATTCATGCTTGCTGAGGGGCAGCGCTCACCAGAAATACCATTTCCCAAAATACGATCAGTACTACTCTAGTATTCGGGAGGCAGCACAAAAGCAGATGTAAACTTAAGTGACAGAGTGATGGATTCAAGGGTGAAAAAGACTTCCCTTCCCCCTACTTCACGCTTCCATGTGCTGGTTTAGAAGAGTGTTGTTGGCACTGAGACACCACCCGGTGCCCCAGCGGGCTGAGCCTCTGGCCTGTGGACTCGACCCACGTAGTCACAGCAGCTGCACCCACGCCCCAGCCTCACCCCTCCTCCAGGTACGAGTCTGACGTCTCCATCCCAGCATGTGAAACATGACCTTTAACGGGGCGTGTGCCTGTAAATCTTACATTCCGAGTCCCTTTGAATATAAGGGTAAAGATCGTGTGATAAAGCATTTAAATTAAGTAATAGTTTTTACGCTTTTGGCTCCTACAAAGAGTTTCACAGCTTTATTGCCATGAATTTTATAGAAATAGTCACACATTTAACATATTGATAACTTGGAGTGCAATTCCATGAAATTTTTACTAAAATATTTTCTCTATAAACCTAGGTCACAGAGAGAATTCTATTTATTATTGCCAGAATGATAGCAAAATACATGAACAGTGCCCATGAACGGTGAGTATACAGCACTCCATGACAACAAAAATATCAGACATTTGCTTCAGAAGCAAGCAGTGCAGGTCTAATGACTACAGTGGGAATAAAAATTTTAAAAGCACATTTAAGTGAAAAAGTCTGTTTTTACTTTAAAATACAGACCTGATAGAAAATACCTATTTTCCAAAGCCCACTTCCAGTGAAAAATGGTTGAAGTGACAATGCGAATTCCATTTCCTACTGGGCAGAAACGGCCCCTGCTCCCTGGAGGTGAAATAACCCGAGACCAGGAGGCAGACGCGGCAGATGACTGTGGTAAATGCATAATGTGAGCGGGCTGACTTTTATTTTTAATAGGAACCTTCACCCGTTTGCTGTGTAATTACTGTGCTAGTGGTAACAGTTGTATTTAACGTGAATATTTTCCCATAAAAGCAGCCCTCGTAATCATTTCAATTATAAGTACTGATTATCAGCAACAGACACCCCATTTTATCCAACAAGGTCTGAAAGCGGCTGACGCTCCGTCTTTGTGGCTACCCTTCGAGCTTGGTTAAGTTACGCAGTGGGACCGCGGCGACCTTGAGTGAAGTTCACTTTTCACTTGATTCGTGGAAACCTCGGGGAACGTAGGATCTGACCCCCTGAGATCTAGGATGGGACTTTCAGGTCACTAGGCTTCCCCGATTACCCAGGGGCTTGCCGCACAGGGACCAGGGATGTTCTTGGGGTCCAGCAGGCTCTGTTCTGCCCCGACCAGCATCTCGGGAGCCGGACCCATCAACCACGTTCTCCTTCAGGAGGGGGCCATTTTAAAGGACTGCTCTCCAGTGGAAGTGTGAGGCCACAGAGGGGATCATGTGACTATCCCAAAGCCAGGCCAGCGATCCCCGGGCGGGATCCACGCTCGATCTGTGAGAAGGGGTCGAACCCAGAACCTGGAGCACCTCGTCCCCTCTGCTGGCCCTGCCATGGCTCACGGTCTACAGAAGAACCCAGAGCCTCCTCTGCCAGCTGTCCCAACAGGAACACACAGTGTGGACCAATGTCCTGGACACCTCCTGCAGCTGCTGGCTGGCTTTGCTGACACTCGCCCGTGGTGACCCTGGCCGCACCTGGCAAGACTCCTGAGCTGACTGCATACCTGACAGCAGAGGTGTGGACGTGCAGGCCCTCTCGCTCATTTTTCCCAAATCGAGAACACAACCCCCATACTGGGTACTCTGCCTTCTCACCCGGCGACGACCCAAGCTCCCGACCAGGCCGACATGCACACGTGACCTAGAACTTAAGTTAACAACAGAGCAAACACAGCGATGCATCTCAAACAAAATCACTGTCAAGGACAATGAACTCAGCATAGGGTGAAACACACAGCAATCGCACTCGTACGAGCTGGATCCATTTTAATAAATTCCTTTAGAGCAATAATTCTCAAAATAGGGCCTATGCATATGTACACACATACATATATGTATATTTGCCTATCCTAATATTTTAATGTGTCTTGGAAGGAGTGAGAAGTATAGGTATAATGTTATGGACAAGCTTCCTAGAACATTCTGATACGCACCCCCTCATACCCTTAGGTAAAGGAGCTGAAAAACGAGACTAACTTGAACCATCTATTTGCCTGCATGAACCACAGTTGAAACTTTAAAAGCTCTCTCCTCATCCGAGGCGAGGCTGTGCAGTATGAAGCATAAGCAGGCGCTAACGACCGTCGCCCGGCGGGAAACGGCACGGTCAAATGGGAAACGATGAACTAAGACACAATCCGAACCTCAGGCCTTTGGCCCATGGAATTCACTCACACGCCAGAGTGCGGCCACCGGTCAAGCGGAAGGGAGAGCGGCCAGTGCAGCGAGTGTTTCTGAGCTGGCGTGGCCGGCCCCACGTCCCCGGAGTCAGGACCAACCAGGACAGCGGCCGCCAACAAGAGCCAGCGCCCTGCAGGGACCCTGCAGAACAGCCACCTGCGGAAGCCACGTCCTCTCGGCTCAGGCTGGGCGCCCCCACCCAGCGAAACCCTCAACCCAGACGCAGTCCTGGTCACCTAGCACTTCTGATCCGCTGAAGCGCTGGAAGCGACAGTCCGATGTGCCAGGGACCAGGCCGCCGGAGAGGTGGCGGGCGAGCCCACGGGGGCCTCTCCTCTGGGACAGGGCAGCGTCCACTGCTGGAGCCTCTGCAGAAAGCAGCCTCCTCTCCGAAGGGCTCTGACAGGGAGGAGGGACCGCTGGGGCGGGTCTCCCACCCCCACGGGGGAGGGATTCCTAGATGGTTCAGCCCGGAATGTCCTCGGTGAAGAAGACTGTGCTCTCACCTCCGTCGCCTCCCGGGCTGCCTCTACAGCGATTTCTGCCCTCCATTCGCTCTCACACATCCCACTTGTCCTCTCTCTCGTGGTTCTAACCTTGGGAACAGGCGGGTTTTTCTGTCCATGACGCAGGCGCCGGGCTGCTCCTGCTGCTGGCCCCGCTCTGATTCCAGACACCTGACCGTCCCGGCACCTGGACTTCGCGGCCACACCCGCTCTCGGGCTCTGGGCCTGGTCTCTCTGGTCTGACCTGGCCCAGCCCCAGCCCCAGCCCCTGAGGCCCTGGATCCAGGTTCCCACGTTTGCCGCCCCCGAAAAGGCACGCGGCAGCTCCAGGGCTGAAAGAGGCGTTCCAGCAGCTGCCTCCCCCCCCCCCCCCCCCCAGGGACTTAAGAGCAGTGTCCTTGGCTGGCTCTCATCCCGCCCGGGCAGCCCCACCCCTTCCGGCCCCACCAGTGACATCGCAGCAAAGCCAACAATCCGCATGTCCGCACTGGAGACGGGGCACTGGTGATGGCCTGCCCCGAAGCGGTCAGTGCATCTCCTGTTCGGGCTGCTCTTCTGTGTAAGCTGGTGACCGTCTTTAAAATCAGGGGAAAACTTCAGCACACACAGCCTGGAAGCACGGCGCTGCCTCCTGCTGTGGCGCCACAGGGGAGACTCAAGAGAAAACCCTCCGTCCCCCCAAGACCCTCTGAAGACGAACTCGCTGGATCCGAGGCTCAGGAAGCACCGTGAGCAGCACCGAAGGGGGCCCCGCGCCTGGGAGCCCCGGCCTGGCTGGCTGCTGCCGGGACGTGAGGGACAGCCAGGGCCAGAGGAGCTGGCCGGCGGCTGGGGGTGTCGGGGCTGGAGGCCTGCCCTGCGCGGCACCCGGGCTGGGCTTCTAGACTTAAGGGCTCTCCTGGCGAGGACGGAGGTAAGGTGGCTCCCTTCCCCGCGCAGTCCCCGTCTCCCAGGACTGACAGCCTCCCCTGGAAGGCCCTGGGCTCTGGGACCCCCCCAGGACACCTGGAGGGTAGCTGAGCCCCCTGACGGGGCCTCTCCTGAAGTCTCCGGCGGGAATTTGGGGAGAGGCCCTGGGGAAAGGGGTTCTCAGAGCCCCACGAGCCCGAGAATCCTTCCGAGGCTCGGTGCTGGAGGCTGAAGCCAGCAGGTTTAAAAACGCAGGTTTTACTACTGTCATGCCACCGATTTCATAGCTACAAGCTAATAGCTGTGACGAAGGAATTATTAAAGTGTTAAATATTTCATTTAAAAGGGAACATTGCCGTCACTTTAAAAAGAAAACTCAGACCTCATCTGTTGGAAACCATCACGTGCACGATGGCACTGGGAGGACCGGTTGAGGGCCCAGCATCCCGCTGGGCCACCGGGAGGGGGTGTCCCCGGCACAGGGCCGGGCCCTCGCGGGGAGGCACCCACCTCGGGCTGGCAGGGGAAGCAGAAAGGCCGGGGTTGGCAGCCTGCCCGCCCGTCTTCCTGGCCACCGGCGGCCTGTAAGCGGGAGGGTCTCCGTGGGCAGAGGGCTACGAACAAAAAGAAGCTTCTGTGCACGTTCCCAACGGGAAGCCGGCCCTGCCGGTCTGCAGGCTGCGCTCCTGGACTTCACGGCGAGACAGCGCGCTGGGCCGGCGCTACCCGTGACTCCAGCTGCTTCCTCCACCGACCTCCAAGGTCCCGTCAGATGCATATTACACTAAGAAGGTGAACTTATTTATGAGTGAACAGAGAAGTTAGGGAGTGTTAACAGAAAGTAAGTTTAAATGATATTTCATTATGAAAGAAACATTAAGCAAAGGTTTATTTCAAGAATAATGGCTTCATTAAAGAACGGTTTCTTGGAGAAAAATGAATTCAAAATAAACAGGACTGACCTTTGAGAGAGGTTTCTAGGGAGGACTTGACCTCCCCGATACGCATTGTCGTGCCACGAGGCTGTGAGCTCTCGGTCACAGAAAAACGATTCTGTCCGCACTTGAATAAGCCAGCTTAGCAAAAACCAAAACCCCCAAAACACGAAAAGAAAACACCCTTTTTTTTTTTTTTAAAGAAAATGCTCTACCTCTAAGACCACCATCTCAGAGGAAGCTCAGCGTACTCCACAGCTCACTGTTCACGTGAATTCCTTCACAGCGCGGCCCTGCGCTCCTGGCTCCCTGCCCCTGAGAGACCCCCATCCTGGCCCAGGATGAGGCAGCCATCGGCTCCCTGAGAGAGAGCCCTCGAGAGCTACCTGGCTGCTCCTCTAACTTGGGGATTTCTCTCAGAGAAGCTGACCCACCTGACATTTCCAGCGTCTGATGTGTTAACCTGGCGGACGGCAAGCTCATGTGGTTCCCCCTCGCACGCATTTTTGTGGCTCCTTCAAAACGGAGCCAACGGTTCACAGTGCGCTCACCTCGCAGAGGATCCTGCAAGGACAGGCAGTCTGGCCACGCGCCCGAGGGGCCAGTGGGCAGCGGGACAGGCCACGTGGTGGCCCGAGGGGCAAACGGCGGAGGGCCCGGGGCAGAGGTCACGAGCGGTACCTCCAGGGCTTCAAGAAGAAAGCGTCGGTGACAAGTGGAAACAGGCAGACCTGGTCTACTCTCAGAAGCCAGAACATGATGAAGCAATGACACACAGATGTATGCTCAACATACTCAAAAATCAACATGCACAGGAGGCAGGACTAGCCAAGGACACTTATTCCCCATTTAAAACGCGCCCCCCGGCCCCCCCCCCCCCCCCGCCCGCCCGTTTGCATAGAAGGCTCATTTCTCTGTGTTAATCACCGCTCCAGAGCTCGGAGGCTGCCCAAGACCTCCCTGGGAGGGGCCTGCCCTCTCCCTCTGACGCCGCTGGCTCCTAGACCCATGGCAGGGAGAGCAGAGCCCACTATGGCTGGACACACAGGGGGGTGGCACAGCTGGGCTGGTGCCAATGAGCTCTGTGCTGGCCACCTCCCTCCTCAAACCGTAACATCCCACACTTGGCCCCTGCCCGGGAGTGACTGAGCAGCGGGGGACACCCTGGGCCCGCAGCCCCTAACTGTGGGCAGGCGGGTGCTGCCCCCACCTACCAAACCAGCTGGAGGGGACCCCGCCCACTCAGAAGTGCCAGTCAGCACTGCAGGGCTTGTCTCACGGGGAGTGGGACGGGCTACGGGGTAACTGGGACCTTCCTCCTTATCCCCACGGCTGCTCCCCAGCTGGCCCTGGTCACCAGCCCTCCCATCACCACGACCTGCTGGCCGAGGAGACGGCCTGGCCTGGTGCGGGCCCAGGGCCGGGCACGCAGGGGAAGAGCGGCTGGTCCCCCGCTTCAAGAGCTGAAGACAGGCCTCCAGGACCAGACAGGCCTGCTGCTCCCCACCCCCCTAGACGGCACGGAACGGCTGCCCTGGTTTTGTCAGTGTTTTCTTCTGACAATTTCGAAACCTTCAATGTCTGCTTCCTATTTGCCAGAAGGAAAGCCAGTTGGACGGTTCTTTCCCAGCAGCGGAGAGAAGAGGTCATGGCTCCCAGATTCCCAACGGCATCTCTGAGTCCCTCAGCTCGCACAGCCTGGCCCCAGTACCGTCACCCACCCCGCAGTCAGCCCGGGCCTCATGGTGCTGGGGGAGGGGCCCAAGCAGGGAGGGTGAGCACGGGGCCCTGTGGACAAAGGCCGGTTCTGGACACGTGCAGAGCGCCGTCCAGCTGCACATCCTAGACCCCCCGTGAGAATCTCTGGAGCCCCCAAGACAGAGACCTTCCAGACGACCCGGGCTGCCAGGCACCTCTTCTCAGAACTTGCCAGTCTAGTTCATTGTGTGCAAGAACGTTCAAGGTCTTCTCTGGTGACTGCTAGTCAACTCACGTGTCAGCTCAGCCTTTCAGGGGTTTCGCCACCCGCCTCCCTGTAAACACTGCTCCGTTTTCAAGTTCGTTTTCGCTGAAAATCATAGTAGCAATTAGAATGCCATTAAACTTATTTGGTACATTCCATTTTCAAGTTCAAGACTGCTTTAAATTTACCCTACCTGAAATCTCAGGGTGATTCCTTAAGCACACGGCTGTATGCCTTCGCACGTATACATCTGTATAAATGCTCACTTATATCAAAACGACTATAAAAATCTCTATGCAAAATAAACCTGTGTGCGGTATGTGTCTAGAATGCCTTAGCTGCCGTAAGTAAGAATCCAAACAAGAGCTCACAAAGGCACGCCTGGGAAAACGTTTTGGGATTATCACAGGCTGTATGTGCCTCTGGCACACTCCACTGAGGCGACGCGCTCTCGGCGCAGCCCTTGAAAGTGTAACATCTACCTCCGGCAAGTTCGAGAAGTGAAGGTGAGAACTCGTCCAACAAGACTCTGCTGCGACCCAGGCTGATGCTAAGTGTCAGCCACTGGGTCGATGGCAGTGGCCGCGTATCCACCTACGAGCCTCGTTTTCTGTGCCGTTGGCCAGCAGATAGTTCAAGTTCACAATGAGCTCATTGAGAAGTTTACTGCCGCTCAGATGTATTCCTGCTTAAGCCTTTCCGCCCGCGAGAGCCCAGAGTCGGCCTGCATGCATCCTTTTCACTGCCTCTGCCAAGAACGACGGGACCACGTGCCAAAACTAACAGAGCCGCCGGGAAGCGGCGGGGCCCGCGCACTCTGTCCTACCAGCCTGGCCGCGTGCTGCCCGGGCAGAGGACGGACGAGCGAGGAGTTGGTCCGGTCGATAAAACGGGCTGTGACGTAAGTGACAGCTACCGTGGCCGCCCCCCGACGGGAGCACCGTGGCGGCGGAGGTACTGACCTTGCAGGAAGACGGGGTGGTGGAGCGCAGGCACGGGGAGCCCCTGGAGGGCCGTGGGCTCCTGGAAGTAGGCGTGCAGCCAGGCCGCGCACTCCATCAGGGGCTTCACCGTCTCCTCGGGCCTGCCGGGCGGCTCAGGCGGGGCGGGGGCCTCGGTGGGGCTGCAAAAGTGATAACAGGAGATTAATCAAGCTCCAGGCCCCGCTCCACACAGCTGAAGAGCAAGCAGAAAACACTGCTGCCCCGAAGGGGTCAAGGCTAGCTGCGCCACGAGCACCCACGACTCAGGCGCGAGGAAGGCAGAGGCGCTGGAGGAGGGCGAGGCCGAGACCTGGGGAGTTTTCTCACCCACGTGTCCACCTTCCGCTTTGAGAGACATGACATCTTTGAAAACAAGGGGTGGTTACTAGGAAGAGGGGGGGTCCCAGGGCACGGCACTTCCGTTTGGGGCTCTGAACACTAGTGCCGAGCCAGAAGCAAGCTGTGACGGAGCAATGACGACAGCACAGAAGCAACTCGAGGGCCGGTGTGCCAGGCCCTCTGCGGACGAACGGGTGTGTGTTTGCCTCTACGGTCATCTGTCGGGTCACCAGTGCTCGTTACCCAAAGCCTTTTCCAGACCCTCTCGCCTGCCCGCCACCCACAGAACAGCACGCTCCGTGTCTCCAGCCGCCTCGCGCTCTTCAGGGGCATTTCCTCCCCGGCTGCTCTCCGGCTGCCGAGGCTCACGCTTGACGGTGTCTGTGCGCAGGTCCTTCCGGGTCTGTGATTTCAGTTACAGGCCCCGACTTCCATGCGCGGGTTTCCTATGGTTCCTTTTCCAACTCTTCTTGCTTATTGCGGTTGTGAGTCTCCCTTTTATCTCCTTAAGTTTAAAGCCATGTTCTTAGGCTCCCTCCAGGGGGCTTGTTGGGTCCAGTTGGTGCTGATTCTGTCTGTGGGACCTGCAGCCGCCCCCACGGAGCCGACCTCTCGGCAGGCGCTGGTTTCCGGGCATGAGCTCCGCCGGAGCAAGACGACGAGGCCCAGTCCCGCAGGCGACTGGCTTTCCCACCACCAGGCCCGGACACACGGCATGCATCCTGGGCTCTCCAGGCCTGGCGGGCAGGTGCTCTCATCTCCTGTTCAGACGCCACAGCTGCTGAGTCTTCGGTGGGACGGCAAAAAAGCCCCCGAAATGCAGGTGCAGAGGCGCTTCCTGGAGCCCCACCGGAGGCGGGGGGTGGGGGGGGTTGGCGGGGAGCTGTGCTCTGCAGGCTGTCTGTCTTCAACCTGCTCTCACTGCCCAGCACAGGGAGGTAGGAGGCAGGAGAGGGCCAGGGGTCCCCTCAAAACCTCCCATGACCACCTGGGACTGGCCCCTCCTGCAGAACCCAGATGGGGCTGGGGTGCCGGTCAAGGATAACCGTAAAGGGGGGCCTCATAGGCCTCGGGTGGTCTTCAGGGCTGTGGGGCCTGCTGTCCGTCACGCACAGAATCGGGGTTCCTCGGCGAGGGGGCGATCGCTATGGGAGACGGGCGTCTTCATCCGAGAGGCGGGGTTCCGTACCCACCGGCCTCCTTCTTTGCTTCCAGACTCGCGTCTCCTGACTCAGACACCCCCGTGACACAGGGTACGCTCGGGCACCCCACGACAATGCCCACACCGGTGGCCGCGCCCGCTGCTGCTCAGGGAACTGAAATGTGAGCCGGGTTTCCTAGCGTTTCCCACCCTTAAAAGGACATTGGAAGAATTTTTATAGTAGTGAAATTCATCTGAAATTGATTTTTTATGCTTGTGCTAAAGACCTCAACCTCTGCTCTACTCCGTGGCTCTCCTTTTTAACTCTTTCTCTATTGGCATTAGATTACTATTCATGGGTGAAATGTAATTAAGCAGCTTTGATTCTGAAGCCAGGATTTATGATACTACATTTAAAACGAATGACATTAAACACACACATAAAACGGGATTTTTAAAGCCATGACACAAATTTCCATTTCTACAATAAAATGAAATTTATTCTCTGCCCTGCCCTCTCCTCCAACCTCGCCCGGCTCGTCCCTGAGAGAGCTGCGGTGTGACGGTCTCTGGGAGCCGCTGACGACCACGCGGATCACAGAGGAGGCCCTTCGGCCTCCCCACCCCTCAGCTCTGAAATTCCGGCCATGAGGGTCCCCGAGGCCCACGCTCGCTTAAACCCCACGGCCACGTCTCCCCGGGGAGCCAGGCAGCTCCCCCACCAGAGGCACGCGAACACCACGGCCACTGATGGTCCAGGTGCCAACGTCGACGACAGGGGGAGCAAGAGGCGGTGTAAACTCCAACTGGGCCCCACTACCCCCTTTCTGGGCGGTCGGAGATAGGCTGCTTAAATTGGAAGTCAGTTTTTAATGGACATCCTAAGACCTTCCTATTTGGGCCTCAAATTAATGTCAGAACCTCCACAAGCCCACGGAGGAATTTACGGTAGTATTTTAAAACTCCCATCAAAAACACAAGAGACATTTTTATGTAAATTTCCAACTCCTCCCCATAGCAGGTACATGTGATAAGAACTGTGTATTTTTTCTTTTTTAAAATAATTGATTCTTAAAAATACATCAGCAATAATAAAACATTTTTAAAAGACAATTGAAACAGTATACTTGGCAGGCTAGAATGCCTTAAAAAAAAGCCTATTTACTTTCTCCCTTAAGTGTTCAAATTATGAAAAGAAAAACTGTATTTTAGCAACACTTTAACATATCATTAAAAATCTCCACTATTTGACAGATGAAGATAAAAACACCCCAAAACTATAGATGAATTATCAAGTCCCTAATGACTGCAAAACAATTACAGGATGCAGGGCAATCTAGTTAAATTTTATTCAAAAGCTTACTACACTTGTGTTTTCTTTTATTTTTCTATCAAGAAACCCATGAGGCTTAAGCACAATTCATTATGTATGAGACCCCACTTGCGGTGCCTGACTGTTGATTAATAGCAAAGTTTGCTGTGTGTACATTTGCAACATTAGATGCATGCAATATGCTAACTTATTCTTTCACTGAAACTAATTATTTACAAAAATGACTACTTGAGACTACAATTTATTAAATGCATGCATCCAGTCTCAGCTCGGCCCCCAAAGACAGCCCGGAATGAAGATCTTTTACTCGATGTGACAACTTGTAGAAATGCAGTTATTAATATTGTAAATGCGGCAAATAAAGAGTTCAAACAGCCTCATGTCCACGCTGCCGTTGCTCTTCTCCACTGAAGGCGCGAACAAAGCAGCGTTTCAACGTCTCCCACATGCGTGAGAGGCACATTCCTCTTTCCTGGCGCAATTTAGCTTCTTATAAATAACATGCTCGGACATTAGGAATGAGTAGTTTAAAGAAGGAGCAAACATAAATCAGGAATAAGAAGTCCTAATCAAATTGCTGCTTACGTCGATTTATTACAGTTCTGTCAATAATTAGCTCACTTCTTGAAAAATAGCTGTAGAAATAGAACTTTCAAGGAATCATTCCATCACTCTCATCAAATTATGTGTATTCCCCCAAGGGTACCCCCCACCCCCCGTCCCAGGATCTCTGGGGTTAGGTAACTTGGTATGATCCAATAATTCTCTTCCCCACTCCCAGAAAAGAAGGGACACATTCGTTCAAAATAAGAATTACAGATATCTCATAGTGGGTGGGGATTTCAAATGGGGCATCTGGTCAACCACGACTGTCTTTCAGGCGAACTCTATAATGCACATGGTCCAACGTGGCAGCCACCTGCTCTGAGCACCCTCCTCCACAGTCCGCAGCTGCCCCTTCTAATGCCCTCGGAGCCTCTGTGCGGCCTTGCTCCGTGCTGCTGAGGGTGTGTGCTACTGCAGGCGTGGGGTGGGGGTGGGGGGACAGAGAGGGACAGACCCTTTCCTTCACATGCCAAGATCAGGAAAATCAATGTCTGTGCCGCAAAGGCAGGATGATCATGCAGAAGGTCATTACACGCTACCAATTTCCCTGTGCCATTCAAATTTTGCAAGGACACCCAAGGAGAAGAGGACATGGGTTTTAAACAAGGGCCTGCTCTGGGACATGATTTTAGGGACATAGAAGGACTGAAACATCAGAGAGAGGGGCTTTGCTTTCTACAATGAACAAGTGGTAAGAGAAAAGTAAGGAGCACCAGAATGGGAAAATCCCAGGGCATGCAGTTAAGGTGGGTAAAAGATGGTTGGTTTCCTACCTCCCAATTTACCATCCTGACTCTCTATAACACAGCCAACCTCAGCCACAGTCAAGGCAACTGACCACCAAGTCCCCGTTGAGAGAAAGTCTGTCACCCCTCCATGGCACTTTGGAAAGGTGAGGTCCAGTGAGTAACACCGAGGATCAACTACATGGAAACAACTTGACGTAAACCTTGTATAAAATTTCATAGCTGCCATTTATTGAGTGCCCAGCGTGTGCCAGCCTTATAATTGAAAATATGTTCTATATTCATTCCTCCCAACAACCCTTGAGGGAGGTATTATTATGTCTAAGTTGTAGCAGAGGCCAGAGGTTATAGAATAACAACTTAACCCAATGCTCAGGGCGGCACAGGATCTGCACAGAAGTCTGAGTCCCAAGGCCTTCCTCTCCAGCCCATCTCCATGGAACAGAAGACTCTTGCTCATCTTTTTTTAAATGGAAACAAGTGGTCACCCCTTCTCATGAGAAGTGCATACGGCCACATGACCTAGTCTTTCTTTTTTTAATCCTCACCTGAGGATATGGTTCTATTGATTTTTAAAAAAATATATATTTTTATTGATTTTAGAGAGGAAGAGAGAGGGAGTGAGAGATAGAAACATCAATGATGAGAGAGAATCATTAATCGGCTGCTTCCTGCACACCCCCTTACAGGGGATGGAGTCTGCAACCAGGGCATGTGCCCTGACTGGGAATTGAACCATGACCTCCTGGTTCACAGGTTGATGTTCAACCATGGAGCTACACTGCATGGGCTCTTTTGATATTTAGAGAGAGGGAGGGAGGGAAGGAGTGAGAGAGGCAAGGAGGGAGAGATCTATGTGAAAGACAAACGTAGATCAGTTTTCTCTCGTAAGTGCTACAACCTTGGATCGAACCCACAACCTTTGCGGTGTATGGGATGATCCTACAATCGACTGAGCTACCCGCCAGGGCACACGCTCTATTTGTGATAGCATATATGCAGTATAGCATTTGGATCTATTCTCTTCTATGTTTAGGTGACTTGGGTAAACTTCCCCATAATACTCAAGACTACAATCTCGGACCACTGCCTTATTCTACAAAGACAATGGAATGTGAGCTCTGTTACATTCTAGAAGCTTCCAGAAAGAGAGATGAGGTGCCCCCACTCTAGGGATTTTAGGCTCGCAGAGAGTGGTCCACTGGGCATCACTGCTCCACACCCTTCCTGGGCGGCCATGCTTCTGTTTCAATGCCTCCGTCACCAGTCCACACAGCCCAGGGTTTCTTTACACAAGAGGGAGCGCTAGGTCTTAGAACGGCCCAGGGCCCATCCTCTTCCCCATCCTCCACCCTCTGGCAGCCGAGCCTGGCATGCTGGAGGACAGAGCTCGGTTTAGGTGTCGTGGTCAACCCGCAGGGCGGGCCCCGTGCTAAGGCAGGTGCGGGCCTGGGCTCCATCAGGAAGTCAGGTGGATGGGCTCCCACGAGGGCTGCTCTGGTAACTGAATGGAGAGCCCGCAATGTCACCGAGCTGGCCCTGAACCCGAGAGCCAGCCCCGGGTCCTGTGTGGCACGGCAGGGTGCCCGGTGCCTGCAGAGGGAAGGAGCAGACGAGAGGCGCTGGGGGTAACAGTGCCCACAGCTGCACAGTGGAAACACCTGTATTTCAGATTTCAGTTTTCCAATGAATAATTTGCTGAAAACCGTTCCCCGGGGGAAGAACGCCCACAAAGGTTTTCTAAACAGGGAAAGCAACGTTTCTCAGCCTCTCCAGGTTTTGCAGCCGAGGCCGCGTCAGGGGGGTTTCTGAGGTCTGGGAAGGGGCGTCATCCAATCCCGGGCCTCGGATAGGGCCCTCGGGCAAAGCCTGGAAGGCCTTCCGACGTGCAGACGAGGACTTGGCGGCTTTCCTTCCTGCTGTCTAATCCGACTCCTGGTACATGAGCGGAAACAGAAGAAGAAACCCCAAACAAACAGCAATGCGTGAGCCTGACCCTCCTGCTCTGACTGGGCTAAGTCTGTGGAATCCAGAGGCTACACACAGATTCACCCGGGGCCTCCCCTGGTGCCCTCCTCTTTCCTTCAGGTTCCCCTGCCTTCCAAGGGGGGCCTGGGTGCTTCGTAGAGGAGGGGGGAGGTCTCGGTGGGGAGCACCCCTCAACCGCCACCTGTGACCCGTGGAGGGCACCACCGGACTCCTGCGGGCGCTGCTTCTGACGGACACTGGAGACCACGAGAAGGAAGCCCCCTCGGTGCCCAGGGAAGTTCTGGGCTGTGCGCTGAGCGAAGGGGCAGAACATGCCAGATGCCAAGCTCGGGGCAGGGGGGCCTGGGCCCACCTGAGCCAGGAACACCCGCCTCTCCCCGGCCCTTCCCACAGTCACGCCGTCTCCCGTGCCGAGCAGCTTCTCACTTGCCATCTTCATTCCGGAACGTTCTACCTTCTTTGCGCCCACACAGTGAGAAGGAACATTGTGGTACAGGGCGGAAACGTCCCCGCCCCCTAAGGTACTTTACGACGTTGCTCTCTGCACAGCTTCGAGACGGCTTCGCTAAGATGCGATCCAGAAAAAAAAAATTACTTTTCGTCTTAGCAAGGGAATAGATCCTGATTTCAATGTTAAAATAATAACGATTTTCTGAAGACACTGCCTCTTTTCTTTTAAAGGCATGTAATACATGAGGACTGACCCCATTAACTTGTGTACGGGGCTCATTAATAAATAATCCTGCCACTAAATTACCTGTCTTGTAAATTGGTTTGTACAGTTCTAAATAAATAATAGATACTCCCTATTATCAAACACGATGGCGTTTTTCAAGAAAAGCAAGGCGTGGGGTGTGAGACAACACCGCGGCGTCACCGGGAGCGACTCTCGGCGGCGCGGCCCCGCCGAAGGCCCGCGCACGGCCCAGCTGGAACGCGCCAGCCGGTGAGCGTAGCTGCAAACACTGCGTTTAATATCAGACAAGTACACGGACTGTATGTTAGTGGCCAAAAAAATCCTAAGCAACGATTAAATGGACAGTTAATGTAGCTGTGTTTTAAAACACTGAGGTCATATTTAATTTTGAATTGAAACTCTTAAAATGTGCTTTCTGGCGAGGATGTGGAGTCATAAAACAACGCTGACTACGGAACAACACTGAAACGTTATTAAAATAAATCTTTTTTCCAGAGCACTCGTATTTGCAAGAAGTGGATTACGAGCAGCAGAAAGCATCTGTACTCTTCAACAAGGCTGTCACTGGCGGCCCAAACCCCGCTTTTCAACCTGGAGGGCGACGTCACCCGCAGGCCGGGCAGATGCCCCGCCCGCCTGCCCCGCCTCCCGGGAGCTGGTGCTCTCCCAGCATCTAGTCTTCCGTCCGTCCGGGCACCCCAAGTAGCAAAGCCCCGAGGTCTTCCAATCCCAAGTCCACCAGCACAGAACACCGTTACTTCCACGGGGTTGGGGCTGGGGGTGCATCTAAGAAGACTGAGCAGAGGCGGGTGGAGGGGAGGAGGGAGGACGGGCAGGAAACGCTGGCAGAAAGCCAGCCGGATCAGGTCCCCTCCAGGAAGCCTGACTTCTCCTCGAAGCGGGTGGAAAGTCTGATCGGACATGCCTTTCTCCGCCCTCGGGGAGGCTGCCACACTCGCTGGACCGTAAGCTCCCCGCCTGGACGGGTTCCCGGCCCTCCCGGGGGACAGAGAGGGATGTCACAGGGCTTTGCAGCAAAGACAGGGCAGCGTGCGTTACAGGTGCCTCTGGCAGCCAGGACAGCGAGAGGACTTCTCAGAGCCCAGGCCTGGCCTGACCCCTGAATCCCTGCACCCCGAGCTTCAGAGGGGCAGGGGGGGAGGAAGACAGAGACCCCACTGACGACGGGTCTGCTGGGAGCTTGGAGGTGCCTGCTGCCCGGCCTCTCCCTGTGCCCACTCAGGGCCCCCAGTCCCCGGGTGCAGGCCTCGGGGCCGCCTCACTCTGCCCAGCCACAGCCGTTAATGCTCCGGGGACTCTCCTCTCTGGTCCCAAACCTCTAGCCCAGGGGTGGGGAACGTCCGGCCCACGGGCCGTATAAGGCTGTGAAATCATTCGGTCCGGCCCTGCCCAGGCATTAGGGGTGAGTGAGTTAAATGTTGGACCAAATAGAGCAGGCTAGTTTTTAAGCTGATGATTTTGCATGGCCCACGAATGATGTTATAAATATCCACGAGGCCCTTGGCAGAGAAAAGGTTCCCACCCCGGCTCTCGCCCCTCCCACCTGGGCCTTCCCGGAGCCCGCACGTCCCTCACCACTGGTGAGCGCGCCCGCAGGGGCCCCAGGGCCCTCGCGCCAGCTCCAGTCCCACTCGCCTTCTCTCAGGCTTCCACCTGCGTCTCGGGCCTGAGTAATTCTGGGACCCTTTAAAAAGACAAGGATCCTCCGATGCTCAAGCAAATTCCAGTTTGAGAAACAACTCAGAAAGGGGAAGCCTTCTATCACATGTATGGAAATCTTCCAGGTGTCACTCTGTGTTACAGAAGCAGCGCTTTACCTGTGTAAACACTGAGAGGTTTATTCTTAAAGGGCCTCATTGCAGTGAAAACACAACGTAAAAATCCCCGAGAACTCAGGCATCCCTGGAAACAGGGGCTCCCCTCAGGAGCAAGAGCAAGGCCAGGGCGGGGCTGTGTCTGTGCGCACATCTGACCCCCACCCCCCTTCTGCTTGTCCCAGGTCTGTGGGCACGAACTCAGAGACCACAGGACAGGTGCAGGCACCGAAATCACCCAAAACTAGCACCCACAGGCGGCCTCGCTTGCCACCGACGTGAAATACTGCGTTGGGAACACGTGCTCAGGGAGACCCCGGCTCTGCCCAGACTCCTTCTCAGAAGGTGCCCGCATCGGCCTGGATGCCAGAGCACGAGCTCTCCCTTCCTCCCTTCTCCCTCGGCCCCCAGTACCACCCTCCAAACTCACGCCTCCGTTTCCTGACCTGCCACTCGCTCACGCACAGAGAAAGTGTGGCTCAGCACAGACAGTCCCTAAAATATGGCCCAGCACAGACAGTCCCTACACTTCATAGCAAAGACCAGGCCGCCATCGCCGTCCTTTCTCAGTCATGGAGACTCACCCTCCAGGTCCGCCTGGATGGCACCGTGGGGCCCACCCAGGTGAGAGGGGGAGACCCCTAACAGACGGGCATTTCCTCCCGGCTGCTGCTGCTGAATGGAGCCGGTTTCCTGTGGCAAAGCCCTGGCCCCTGACAGAGGAGGACAAGGACAGAGCGGCATGGAGAGGGGGCCCTCCTGGTCTCCCCGGGACACCCTGCACGGGAGCCTCTGTCCTGATGACCGGTATTTCCCCTGGATCGGGACCAGCAGGAGCTGCTACCACACGCACCACCGCCTGCTTTCGTTCATAGATTTAATCAGATGCTTGAAAAAAAGAAATGAGATCGAAGACACACAGATGTCCTTGGAAGGGTGTCCAAAGAGGTGAGGAGGAGAGCTGCAGGAACCGAATGCTGGTCCGCCTCCCACACAGGCCCCCACCAACCCCCCTGGCCTGCGACCCCGGGCGCGGGGGCCGCCCCTCCGTCTACTCCACGTCCGAGAGGAGCCAATTGCTATTTCACTGCCCCCGCAGCCAGTCTAAAGCCTGATGATTACCATCCCCTCCCAAAGCGTATTCCAGGCGGCAACACCTTCCACCCCACAGATCCAACAATCGAGAGGCAGCCGAGGGGTGGGAATTGGCAAGAACGCGCCCCTTCCCCGCTAGGTGAAGTGGCTCAGAGAGCTGTCACTAACGCCAAGGGGTTTATTAATAGGCAGAAATTAATTGTATGTAGACTGAATTAATGAGATGGAAAAACATGCATATTTCAGCGAATGCAGAGGGGACGGGCTCGGCCGCGGCATCGGTAATGAAGTGCCGGGGCCCCGGGACGGCACGGAGCCGCTCAGCCGGCCGCGGTGCTTTTGTGATTGTGGGGGCTGGAGGTGCCATTAAAAAAATACACTGAGAAATGTAAACACCACCCAACTGTTTTGAGCACAAAGTTGACCCCCGATGCGTCTTCTGCAGAGTGCCATCTACAGATTTATAAATAAATGATTAGATGTAAATTCTCCCGAGGATTTTCCTTTTCCACAGCAATTACAGCAGCAGATTATTACCATTGGGGGGGGGGGGGGGCGGGGTTTCCCGGGGAAAGTGCCTGACGGGCAGGAACCACTCAGGCCGTGCTCACGGCGGAGTCACCAGGGCAAGTCCGATGTCCGCGTGCCGTGCCAGCTCTGTCCCCGGCCAGGGCCCGGGCACCGCAGCCACACGTCCTCGAGTTGGAGTGCACGGCCGCCACTGTCACACCGGACTGAGGAAGGGTGACGTTTCCAGCGGGATCGACGTCAGGAAGAAGCCTTCCGAGTTTCCCGTCCGCACATTGGTGAGAAGTTGTCGGGTCGGGATGCCTAACGCTCCTCAAACATCTTCTTTCTGGCTCGTTGGGACCCGTGTTTGAGGTCATGAACACACAAGGTGATGAGGCTAATCGAAGAGCACGTGACACACGAGCAGTACCCGCCTGGCTTTGTCCTGGTAAGTGTCACCTGCGGCGTGCCGCCCACCGTGTCCACCCTTTGGAAACACATGTGAGTTGTTCCCCATTTGGGGCCGTTATACATCAGCGGCTGTGAATGCCGGGGTGCAGTCTTATGTGGACACACGTTTCCATGTTCTAGGCCAGTGGTCGGCAAACTCATTAGCCAACAGAGCCAAATATCAACAGTACGACGATTAAAATTTCTTTTGAGAGCCAAATTTTTTAAACTTAAACTTCTTCTAACGCCACTTCTTCAAAATAGACTCACCCAGGCCGTGGTAGTTTGTGGAAGAGCCACACTCAAGGGGCCAAAGAGCCGCATGTGGCTCGCGAGCTGCAGTTTGCCGACCACGGTTCTAGGCTATGTGACCAGGAGTGCTGTGGGCCACACGGGAACTGACTTCCTGACATAAGGCCTTCAGAGGCTCCAGTTAATACTGTTTTTCCATTTTCCCCCCAAAGCAAAAGGACACTCTCCGTGTCCAGTGTGTGCCGCATAGAATGCATTCTCCGTGCTTAAGAAGGACAGCACACGAGGTCATTTTACCTCCGTAATCTTCATTTAATGTGTGCATCTGTTTGCATATTTACCAAGAAATTCCCAGTGAGGTAGAAAATCTCATTTCCTCATGTGCTGCTCAACAGTCATTCTTAATGGTTTCTTTTATTTAAAAGGATCAATTTATCAATTTAAAAGTGATTAGAACTATCAAATGGTTATTTTCTATTAAAGAGACTCAAATTCCAGCTGCAGTCAATGCACAGCGCACAGCCCAGCGTGGTCCAAACCCTGGCAAACCACTTCCTGCGGATTCCAGCCACGTCCACACCCACCGCCAAGGGTCGCGTGCTGAAGGGACACTTCACAGAAGGACACCTCCCCGTAAGCACGGCTTAGGCAGGAAGCCAGGTGAGGCTTGCTCTACCTTGTCAAGGCCATCCTCCGAGCTGGGAAATACTCTCAGTGTCTTCCCCCCACTCCAGAGATCGCCTCCACGACACCTCTCTGTATTTACATCTCAAGAAAGGGACTAATGACGAACGCCCCCAATGCTGAACTTGGCCAACCACTGCGATGGAGTTGGTTTATGTCTGTGGGCTGGAGTAGGGACCACTCTGCTGGGGAAGAAAAGAGAGAGAATGCTTTCTCCCCAAAATCCGGAGATGATACGCTGCCTGCTCTCATCACCTTGGATGAACGTTACACAGGCAAGGTCCAGCCAACACAATTACCGAACAAAATAAGTTTAAAACAATGGCCTAAGGAAACACAGAAAAGCCGAAATGTCCTATCATTTTAAAATATTCTTATAAAGAAAACTATAATCCAAGACACTTTCAGCAGTACATTCCAACGAACATTTAAGGAAGCATTGCTGATGGAAAAATCCGTCATTTACAATGGGTCACATATATTTCAACATATCTAGCAATAGATCCAACAAAACATATGCAAGACCTCTGTACAGAAGACCATAAATCATGGCTGAGAAAAATTAAGACAGCCTCAGTAAGTGAAGAAATGTGCTCACAGACTTGATAACTAAGAACGATAAAGATGTCAATTCTCCTCGAGCCAATCCAGAGTCAATCCAATCTCAACTCAAAGAGGAAAGTGGGTCCCTGGCTGGGTAGCTCAGCTGGTTAGAGCATCATCGAGATACACCAAGTTTGCAGGGTATATCCTTGGTCAGGTCACATACAAGAATCAACCAATGAAGCATCAGTAAGTAGAACAACAACAAAAAATCAATGTTTCTCTCTCCCCCCCTCCCATCCCCATCCTCTCTCTCTAAAATAAAATAAAGATAAAAAGGTAGTTTTTGAAAAAATACTTTGGAATGAAGCAAAACGGATTGCAAAATGGAGATGCTAATAGAAATGTCTTGGTCAAGAATCACCAAGAAGCACTTTCTCTACCAGATACCAAGATGTGTTATCTCTCTATATAAAAGCCTAAGTAACTGAACAACCAAACGACTTGTTGACTGGTTGCTATGAGGAGCACTGACCACCAGGGGGCAGACACTCAACGCAGTAGCTGCCCCTGGTGGTCAGTGCGCTCCCACAGCGGGAGTGCCGCTCAGCTGACCAACGGGCACCAGATGCTGGGCTCACGGCTGGCGAGCACAGCTGTGGAGGCCCGAGCCTCTCCCACCTCTGCAGCAGCACTACCAGATTGTGAGAGGGCACAGTCCAGGCTGAGGGACCCCACCGGTACACAAATCTGTGCACAGCGCCTCTAATCCTATCTAATAAAAGAGTAATATGCAGATTGACCATCACTCCAACTCACAAGATGGCTGCCCCCATGTGGTCAAAGATCTGCCCCCATGTGGACACAAGATGGCCAGCAGGGGAGGGCAGTTGGGAGGGACCAGGCCTGCAAGGGAGGGCAGTTGGGGGTGATCAAGCCTGCTGAGGAGGGCAATAAGGGTTGACCAGCTGGCATAGGAGGGAAGTTGGGGGCAAACAGGCTGGCAGGGGAGCAGTTAGACATCAATCAGGCTGGCAGGGGAGTGGTTAGGGGGTGATCAGGCTGGCAGGCAGAAGCGGTTAAGGGCAATCAGCAAGGTAGGCAGGCAAGCAGTTGGGAGCCAGCAGTCCTGGATTGTGAGAGGGCAGTCGGACATCCCTCGAGGGGTCCCAGATTGGAGAGGGTGCAGGCTGGGCTGAGGGACACCACCCCCCCTGCCCCGTGCATGAATTTTGTGCACCGGGCCTCTAGTAAAGCTATAATAACTAAGATAGTGAGGCTTGGTGAAAAGATAGTCCTACAGAAAATCACGTGGACAAGGGAACTCAGATTCCCTCATGTGAGGAGGACTTCTCCGTGAAGGAACAGACACTCACTAGACACTGCCTACGCCGTTCACTACACCGTGGTATCCCACAAAATGAGCTGCAGGTACACTGGAGCTCTCCACAAGAGAGCAACCATCGGGGCCGACCACAGCCTACTGACCGCACTCACCACCGCCGGCGTGACACAGCCCCACACGCCTCCCAGAGCCCGAGGCGCGTGTTCTCTAGCCTTTCGCGGACAATGCGGCCAGCCTCCGATCTAGAAGGTAACGCCGCAGAATATCTTCGTTATCTGCCAGACGATATGCACACTCTTCTTCCTCCCTGTCCCCACCGGAAGTACATGTTTTTCAATTACACTAAAAAAAAGGTGTATTCTGCTCCATATTAAGCCATCTGCTGAGCTACGTGTATCAAGAGGAGAGCTGGCCTGGGAACGAACACGAGCCGCGGCGCCGGGCGGAGCCACGTGCAGACCCACGCAGCGAGGTCCCCGTAAGAAGCACGAGGCTGGCTCAGCGAGGGGTAGATGACAGACAGTGCGGGGATGGTGTGGGAAAACGGCGGTCAGATCAGACAAAGCCACGGACAGAGGGAAAACGTGACAGCAAAGCCACGAGAGCGCCGTGAGGACAGCTGGCGGCGGCCGCAGTCGCGCCGCAGCAGCAGCGATGGTGCAGGGCAGGGCTGAGGACCCAGGGGCGCCAATAAAAGGACGCTGGAGTGGACCACATAAAAATTTAAAGCGCCAGCCCGCCAACAGCACCTTCCGAGACCAGGATAAAATATTTATAACTTAGACAAATGACTAATGGCCATACCTTAGGAAAAGTTACTAAAGCTCAAAATAAACACACACACACAACGGGGTAAGGAGGAGAGCAGGCTTCGCCACACCAAAGGAGAAAAAACACAATTGGCTAATAAATATTAAAAAAAAAACACACACACATGCATGGCCTCAACAGTTACCAAGGAAATGTCACTTTTTGGGAAAATAAAAAGCCATTTAAAAAAATGCCATGTTGCCCTAACGGGTTTGGCTCAGTGGATAGAGCGTCGGCCTGCGGACTGAAGGGTCCCAGGTTCGATTCCGGTCAAGGGCATGTACCTTGGTTGCGGGCAAATCCCCAGTAGGGGACGTGCAGGAGGCAGCTGATCGATGTTTCTAACCCTCTATCCCCCTCCCTTCCTCTCTGTAAAAAAATCAATAAAATATATATTTAAAAAAATAAATAATGCCATGTGTCCTGGCTGGGTTGCTCAGTTGGTGGAGGGTAGTCCCATATACCAAAAGGTTGCTGGTTCGATTCCCAGTCAGGGCACATACCTGGGTTATGGGTTTGATTCTCCGTCTGTTAACATGAGAACACTTTCTCTGCAGTTTCATATTGTTTGAAAACAGCTTTCCTGGCAGCTACTCAAGGAATATTTTAGGGCTAAACATGCTCTTTGAAATCCCACACCCCACTCAACGGTGCATCAACGATGCTGGTGGCCGCTGGGCTCATGTGCAGGGTATGGCTCCCAGTCCCCTTCTCGTGAACAAGTGTCCCCCTTCATGCTCTCGGGAGACCTCAATCAAGACCTTGCTCTAGCCGGTTTGGCTCAGTGGACAGAGCGTCAGCCTGGGGACTGAAGGGTCCTGGATTAGATTCCGGTCAAGGGCACATACCTTGGTGGCAGGCTCCTCCCCGGCCTGGGGCCTGCTCAGGGTGCATGCAGGAGGCAAGCAATCGATGTGTCTCACATCGATGTTTCTCTCTCTCTCTGTCTCTCCCCCTCCCATTCTCTCTAAAAAATCAATGAATAAATATCCTCGGGATTAAAAAAAAAAAAAAAAAGACCCTAACGCGGCTGACACAGGGCAGGAGCTGCTGCAGGTCAGTGTCTGGAAACAATCAGGCCCTAGACAGGTGCACCCGGTCCTCGGCAGCGAGAGCCTGACCTCGAGGAAGCAGAGGACGGCCGCTGTCACAACCGCGTGACCCAGGCGCGGGCGTGAACAGCACGTGGGGCCCAGGCTGCGATGGAGCCAAGGTTACTGGGGGTGCGAGCCGCACCCGGCACACGGGGCTCTCGGATGCTGCAGCTCCTGGCCTGTGGGGACACGGTCGGCACTGGGGTCCAGCGAGGGGACGGCGTGTGCGAGGGAGATGTGCACGGGCCTCAGGCCGTCTGTGCACAGGCTGGGCCTCGGCACGCCCATCTGGCGAATGCCCGATGACAGGGAAATGTGGGATTAATTTCATCTCGCCGCACCGAGCTGACTTTCTGGAACGATAATTTCTTCCAGGACACGTCAAGCCACTGAGGAACTCCGGTGGATCCGGCGAGGTCCTGCTTTGAAGGCGGGCGGGGCTTGCACTCCCAAAGCAGGTGTCGCTGTCTGGGACTGAGAGACCTCACTGGTGGGGATGACACAGATTTCCGGGCAGGAGCTTTCCACATGGGGTGAAGATCCCCTGAGTCAGAGTCAAGCCCGCCTCTAAGAGCGCTGGCGAGCCAACCCGGCCCGTGCCAGCCTGTGCCAGGGTCCCGGTCACCCAGCGTTGGGTGCTGCTCTCAATGCATGCTGTGAGGTACCAAGGACAGCTGCTCACCGCTGTCCATCACAAGGCCAGGCTGCCCCCAGGGTGGCCCCCTCCCCAGGTCCCCGGTGACATCACCGGTCTGCAGAGAGCCAGGAGCCCAGCCTGCATTCGGCTCCTTAGCGGGCATCCACAGGAGGAAGGGGACACACACTAATAGTCTAAAAAAAAAAAGAAAGAAACAAAAGCTACCACCAAACAGTGCAAACAGAGAGGTCACCGGAGGTGGTGAGACCCCCAGAGAGCAGTGATCGTCAGGGCTGGAGGGCAGCCCACCCATCCGAGCACCACGTTAAGTCCACACCCACAGGAGTGTTCTGAGCCAAAGAACACAGGGCGGAGGGGCCAGCGAGGGGAAGGCTGGCCACGGCTGTACACCCGGGGTGGGGGCTTGTCATTCAGAGGGTGGGGAATCCCTGTCCTCAGGGTCTCCACGCAGGGAGGTCACACTGCTCCGTGTCATGGGAAGGCTCCCAGGACCCATTGGGCCTGGCTGGGCTCCCCTGCCTCCCTTGCGGACAGCTGGCCGGTCCTCTCCCCAGCACATCCGCCTCTCCCTGGACCTCAAAGGTCTTTTCCTTAGTGGGGCCCCTGACCACCCCATCTGAGGGACACCCCATCCTCTGAAGGACACCCCATCCCGGGCACTCGTCCATCCCTCATTCCTGGTTCTGCAGAACACTCCTCAGCACCTGATAACACAGTCAATGTATGTTACACATCTATCCATCTATCTTGCTCCTGCCTGACCCATCTCCATCCCCAACCAAAATCATAAGCACCGACAGTGCAGAGTTTCAATCCATGTTGTCGGAGGAGCTATGTACCCTGGAACGCAGCAGGTCCTCACTAAGTATTTGTTAAATGAACTAAACGAGGCTGATTATCTATGGCATGTTTCACACTCACACAAATTACTTGCCAATAAATGGACCATATGGGGTAATTCCTGAATTTTCAGTGGAATGCGCCAGGTGGGTAGGAATAGTGACCCACCCGACTCCTAGGGTCAGGAATATGCCCCCGAATGAGATGGGGTTTGTGCTCTGTGGGACCCTTTTAGTCACTTAGAACTTGGCATTGGAGACCAATCCCTAACCTAGTTCCCAGAATCCGTCCAGCTCCGGGAACTCGGTCAGTGTCGGGTCATTGGGAAAAGGACTCGGATGAAGACGTTCTGGGCTCGTCAGCAGCCTGTGCTCATGCTGTTTCTATGGAACCTGAGGCTGGATTTCCCACGGGTCTGAGCGTTCTAGAAAGCCCCTCCCCAGAAAGGTGACACTGACCACTGTCCCACCTCCAGGTGGCAGCGTCCTGGCCCTGGGAAGGCAGGGCCTACGGCTCCAGGGAGCTGGTCCCAGGGACCGGTGCTCATGGCTGTGTCCGTATCGTGGGGATGCTGCACAGGCTGGAACACAGAACACCGGGGCCCAGGGTCCTGCTCCGTGTGCAATCCGTGACATCCCATGTAAGGTGGCGGAGCGACTGGAGTCCGCAGGAGACGCCAGCGGGGGCACCGGGCATGCACTGCCTTGATCTCTCCTTGACTTTTCATCTGGGTCCCCCGAGACCGAGGGCTGCATCTGTGATGCGACCGGGACAGGGCTGGTCTCGGAGGACTGAGCCCGTGATGTGGCCTCCGTGGCAGGCGAGCACCGCGGCCGTGCCCAGCCTGCCTGCCTGCCGGGCCTGCGGCTAGGGCCCCTCACCCGCTCTCAGCGCAAAACCACCGCCTCTGTGTGACGCTGCCCCCTTCCCTGGAAACTGCCCGCGCTCCCGCTCTTATAATGTGCTTTTGCAAGATTTAGTGAGTGTGAGCGTGCGCGCCAACAGAAAACCCGAATCCATCCAAAGTGAATTCCCTCTTGCTCACGAATGACAACCCGCGGCCGGGCGGAGGGGCAGCCCTCCCGCGCCCGCTGCTGAAGGTGATTTACATTTATACGCGCCTCCTCTTCAAGGGATTACACCGTGTTTTACAAGCTCATCCCGTGTTTGTGTAAGCCAGTCGCCTCGCCCGGACGAGCCACGTTTGAATAAGCACCAGCGCGACGGAACAGGCTCCGCACTGCGGCCCAGAGGAAAGAAGGAGGTTCCACCCCAGACAGGGCGAGCGGGCGCTCTGGCCGGGCTCCCAGCCGGCGCAGTCCTTGCTCTGGGCCAGCCTGGCCGGCTCGGACTGCCGCTGCCTCAGTGGGCGGGGTGGCGCTGGGGCAGGGGTGTCTGCGGGGTCCTCCGGCCCTCACTGCCTGGGCCCCACGCCTGGCTGTCCCTCACCCTCTCCAGACCTGACTCTGCCGCTCGTCCCGAAGCTCGTGGGCTGCGAGGCAGAAACGGGCCTCCCCAGAAGACGGTGACAAGTCGTCCGGCTGCCCGGCCGAGGCCTTCCCCTCCGTTCTCAGCGAAGTTTCCCTCGTCTCACTGGTTCGTCACAGGAACATGAGGGACAGAGCCCCCGCTCACCCACCTGTGGCGGCCCCCCAACCACATCTGAGGGCTCCCAAGCCTTCCCTCTCACTTGAAGCTTGCTATTAAGGCATGCACACACACACACGTGTGCGCGTGAACACACACACACACGCTAGCATCCGGGGCTCAGAAACGCTCTGCTCCTCTCCTGCCAGGGAGGGAGGGCCGCGCCCCAGGGGACCGCACTCAGGCAGGCCGCGCCCCAGGCTGTCAAGGACACTTCGCTCCACGCTGCTGGGCTTCAGTCATCTCCCTGGGCCCCTGGGACTCCAGCAGGGACGCCCGAGCCGGAGCCCTCGCACCCGGGCCACGACACCACAGCTGCTGGACAGAGCCCGGGGCAACCGGCGGGGAACAGAGGAGCAGCCCCAGGCGGCTGCACGGATCCCTGCCCACTGCCCCCCGGTCCTCCTCGTTCCCATAAACCCCTCACAGCCTGCACTCCAGCGGCAGCTTCCTCAGAATGCCTTCCTCTCGGGCATTTCTCACTGAGGCCCGACACCGGGACTAGGAAAATGACGTTGGTGACCACGGAAGGTCACTGCTGAAGGTCACCTTGCGGCGGGCCGTGAAGTTTCAAGGTCCCCAAGAAGGCACCAAAAGGGTTTTTACAATGTTGTTATTAATGGAAACCCAGTCCATCCTGGAGTCAGTGCAGTTCAGAAATTAGCAAGTCCGCCTGCTTCTTTCGTTCTGAGGAGCACGCAGGGCTCGGCTGGGAATTGCCACTCGGCACAGCTTTCTCCTGTGGGTGGCGAATTCTGTCTCCAATCAAGCCCCGTTCTAAATGAAAACCACCTGGGGCCACAGCGTGAGCGGGCCGGGAGGCAGGTGCTCCCTAATGTAAATGACCTATACGAATCCTATACGTAACGGCTTTTCTCCTCATTGGCTGTAATTATTACTGCATAACTCCCATGTTTTCACATCAGGCCCGCTATCCTTCAGTTTGCAGCGAATTAGGTAGACAAATATATCCGGCTAAATGTAGCGGATGAGAATGTAAATGGCATGAAAAGGGGCAATTTGTTCACTATAGTAAAAACCATTTAATACTTTGCATTTTACTTTGCCATTGAACTATTCTATAAAATGCTTTTTTTTTTTTTTTAAAAAAAGTGGCTTTTCCTAGAGTCAAATGACCTTTAAAAAATCCACTCACACTAGTTCTTTCTTTCACTTATTGGTCCCTGGGGCCAGCACATTACTAATTAATGCAGCAGACACCTCTGCAGGGACCCAGCATTCCAGGGGCCCAGCGGCCACTGGACGGAGGCTCCCGGGGGAGGGGTACTTCCAGGCTGCCGCACAGACCCTCCTGCGTGCGGCCTCGGGGGGCGCCGCAAACTTCGTGAACAAAGCCACTCAGGCTGTCCCAGCCAGCAGAGGACCAACAAAGGCTGTGCAGGGGGAGGGTGTGCGTGCACGTGTGCATGTGTATGTGTGTGTGTGTGTGTGTGCATGCATGTGTGTGCATGTGTGTGTGTGTGTGAATTCCATCCTACTTCCGATCAGTCCTGCTGTACCTTGCCCCAGCGGGTGCAGGACAGCACTGCGGGCCCCCTGGCCAAGCGCGCCGTTCGAGAAAGTCAGGAGGCTAGGCAGGGGGGTTGCCTGTACGTGGCGGCAGCAGGTGTGATGGGTGGCCAGCACACACAGATGTCCTGAGACTTAATCATCTGCCTATTCCCGGGGAACAAAGGGTGACAGATGTCTCTTGCGCTCGTCAAGGTGACCCCTACAAGTACTGAAATCAGGAAACTGGTGTCTGTCCTAGTTTGCCTGAGAAGGCTAACTCGGAGGACCACCACCGGAAGTACCCCAAGGTGGGCTACTCGT